>NC_048229.1:5748637-5795574 GCF_002007445.2 Ailuropoda melanoleuca
TCGCCCATGCGGACGCCGGCCGGCCGCCCGGTGCGCCCTCGTCCGAGGGCCAGCTGAGCGCGGACAGCCGGCGGCGGCGCGAGGTGGGCCCGGCCCGGCGCTGCCCTCGACAGCGGCAAGTTTGGGAGTTGCACTAGTTTGCGGGGTGCGGGAGAGGCCGGGCGGGGGGCCATGGAGGAGGACAGGGGGTCGTCGCTGGCGGCCGAGTCGGCGCTGGAGAAGAACGTGGCGGAGCTGACCGTCATGGACGTGTACGACATCGCGTCGCTCGTGGGCCACGAGTTCGAGCGGGTCATCGACCAGCACGGCTGCGAGGCCATCGCGCGCCTCATGCCCAAGGTCGTGCGTGTTCTGGAGATCCTGGAGGTGCTGGTCAGCCGCCACCACGTCGCTCCTGAGCTGGACGAGCTGCGCCTGGAGCTGGACCGGCTGCGCCTGGAGAGGATGGACCGCATTGAGAAGGAGCGCAAGCACCAGAAGGTGGGCAGCGAGCGGCCCCAGTCTGCCCATCCGGGGAATGAGGCCGCTGGAACCTAAGGGCCCTTCAGCATCGGGCAACTGGAGGTGCACACTCTGTGTATGCAGGGACTAGATGAGAAGGGACCCGAATGGATGAAAGAGGGAGGGAGGGAGGCCCCCGGCCCTTTTTTGTCCAGGCAGCGCCACCTGGCATATACCACTTCAGAGATTAAGGGCAGTTCTTTGGAGTCAGGTCTGAGTTCCAGTCCCACCTTTACCATTTATTAGCTGTGTGACCTTGGTTAAGTTACTCAATCTCTCAGTGCTTTATTTCCTCACATGTCAAATAGTGATAGTAAGACCCACCTTATAAGAATTGTCATATATCTAAAGTGCTTAGATAATATTATTTTCCAGAAGTGAAGTAAGCCCTCTGCTCTTCAGTGTTACCCAAGAAGACATTAAGCCCCTTCTCACCCCAAAACCCCCGAGCAAAGGGGATATGACCTCCAGCCACAGACCTTATTGACCCCCCCAATCTCTGGGTTTCTATTTGCAAATTGTTTCCCAGGGTTTCTTCTAGTTTATTAACCTGAGGTGCTTTCCTCTCCTTGGTTTTATCTTTAATCTTCACAGAACTCTGTGAGCAGGAACTATCTTCATTTTTACCAACGAAGAAAATTGGCGGGNGGGGGGGGGGGGGGGGGGGCGGGGAGATTTGTCCCAAGTTAGTGCTGAGAAAAATCCCAGCCCCAGTGGAGGTAAGTCTAGTGCTTCTTTCCTGATTTGGGGGACAGACATGGATTGGGGCAAGTTAAAGCTAAGCCTCTGCCCTATGAACAAGAGTCCCTCCGAGCACAGGAATCAGGGCCTCCCTACTGGGCAGGGAGTCTAGACAAGGTGCCTGGGGAAAAGGAAGTGGGAGATGTGTGGTTTCCTGCCCCAACCTCAGCCCAAGGAAGATTCTGTCAGACCCTTTGGACAGAGAATAGGAGGAAACGCCTTTCCTTGGAGGAATCAGGGTGCCTGAGTGGGCTCTGGCTTGCTGTGTGGCCTCAGGAAATACACTTGGCCTCTCTGAACCTCCCTGGCAGGCCATAACCTATTGTTTGTCAAGGAAAATAGCCCCTGAAGCGGCTGTGTCTTAACCTGGGGGCAGAGCTGTGAGTGGTTAAGGGCACTAGTGTTTGCGATGTTTGACAGTGTTTGTCCTCACAGGTCCCTGTGCCCTGAGGTCAGGAAGGAAACTCAAGCTCCCAAGTGTTAGGCAACATTTCCAAGATCACACTGAGAGCTTGAAAATGCCCCAGGCTTGCAATTAATGTCAAGTTCCCCGGAGCAGGGACTTTGGAGCTAGATGGCCTGGTTTCAAACACTGCCACTGTGTGATCTTAGGCAAGTCACCTCGCTTCTCTGTGCCTCAGTTTCCTCAGCTGTAAAATGGGGATGGTAATAGCACACATCTCATGGAGTTGTGGTGGAAAGGGTTGGTTAACTTATATAAAGTGTTTGGGACAGAGCCTGGCCCATTGTGAGGCCCTTACAAGCATTAACTGTTGTCTGTAGGCCTTGGGAGGCTTTCAGTGAGGTGTTCATAGACACCCTACCCCTATCTCTGGCACCCCTTCTCCTACCCCAGGCCCCCACCCCCATCTCTCTTAGAGAGTTGGGGGAAGGGATCTTTGAAATCCTCTCATGTGGCTGCCTCTTATTAACTGGGGCCAAGGGGCTTAGGCCAGGTCACTCAGAAGTCCTGGCACCTGGGTCCCCACCCTTGGTGTTAGAGTTCTGCAGCAGTTGGGCTGGGAGACACCCTTGGGAGCCATCGGAGGCCACTAGGCCTGGAGTCAGATGGAATTCCCAGCCAGCTGCACTTGTCACTTCTGGAACGCTATCAGCCAGGAAGTAAACCCCAGCGTGTTCAGAGCCAGGCCTTGTTTGTAAACACTGAGGATGAGCTCTCATAATCAGAGGACAAAACCCTTTTCCCATCCCAGCCTTGGTCCCCTTTTCTCTGTATTCTTAGGATCAAGAGAGACTCATCTGATTTTTTTTTCTTGTAGTCTCAAAGGCTCTTCATGGCGTTATTTCCACAAAAATCTTCTGAGCATGTCCTTGGTCTTATCATTTTGTCTGTTCATTCCTCCTTCCTTCCTCTGGCTCCCCCCCTCCTTCCCTCACTCTCTCTCTCTCAGCACACATGTCTCCAGTAAAGCATGCACCCTGTCTTCCAGCAACCCCTCCCCCAAGCACACCCCCAGACTCAGTCAGTTCCACTCATCACACAGACTCAGACCACAGTTTTAACATGTTCTTTCTGGTTACTCAGTCTGCAACCCCATTGATGGGCCATGGCATGCAGGGTGCCTTCCTAGGTGACATGGGCAGGGCAGAGACAAGGGAAGCTGGATCCTCATCTCAGAGAAGACAGGAAAAATACAAATAGGCTTAGAAAGTGAAGGCTGTGCAGATACAGTTGTCTATAACGTTAACAGTCTATTTTGTTCATTTACTCATTCAACACACGTATTTATTGAGCACCTACTGTATACCAGGCGCTGTTCTGGGCACTGGGGAGACAGTGGTGACCACAACAGATGAGGTTTTTGCCCTCATGGGCCTGACTTACTTTCTTTCTTTCTTTCTTTTTTTTTTTTTAAGATTTTATTTATTCATTTGACAGAGAGAGAGACAGCCAGCAAGAGAGGGAACACAAGCAGGGGGAATGGGAGAGGAAGAAGCAGGCTCCCTGATGGGCTCGATCCCAGGACCCTGGGATCACGCTCCGAGCCAAAGGCAGATGCTTAATGACCCCAGGGCAGTATGCACCCCCCAGGCGCCCCATCATGGGCCTGACTTTCTATCTTTTTCTTTTCTTTTTTTTTTTTTTTAAGATCTTATTTATTTATTTGACAGAGAGAGACAGCCAGCGAGAGAGGGAACACAAGCAGGGGAGTGGGAGAGGAAGAAGCAGGCTCCCAGCGGAGAAGCCTGATGTGGGGCTCAATCCCAGAACGAATCACGCCCTGAGCCGAAGGCAAACACTTAACAACTGAGCTACCCAGGTACCCCTGGGCCTGACATTCTAGTGCAGTGCTGTCCCATAGAAAAATTATGTGGCTTGGGGCGCCTGGGTGGTGCAGTCGTTAAACATCTGCCTTCGGCTCAGGGCGTGATCCCGGCATTATGGGATTGAGCCCCACATCAGGCTCTTCCGTTGTGAGCCTGCTTCTTCCTCTCCCACTCCCCCTGTTTGTGTTCCCTCTCTCACTGGCTGTCTCTGTCAAATAAATAAATAAATAAATAAATCTTTAAAAAAAAAAAAAGAAAAAGAAAAATTATGTGGCTTGTCCCATTAATAAAAAGACACAGACGAGGTTAATTTTAATAACATATATCAAACCCCATCTATGCAAAATATTATTTCCACGTGTAATCAACATAAAAAATTATTTCTTATTGAGATCTGGTTGATACATAGCATGCTACTAGTTCTAGGTGTACAGCATCATGATTTGATATTTGTGTATATTGTGAAGTGATCACCACAGTAAATTTAGTTAACGTCCTTCACTACACATAGTTACCCAAAAAATTATTAAACAGATATTTTGCATTTTTTTCCTATGTCTTTGAAATCTGGTGCCTATTTAACCTTTATTGCACCTGCCAGCTCAGCCCAGCCACATTTCAAGTGCTCAGCAGCCACGTGTGGCTTGTGGCTGCTCTGTTAGATGGTGCAATGCTAGTGTGAGGAGATAGGTATTTTTTTTTTAATTTTCAGCTTATGATAAGTGACATGAAGAAAATAAAACAGGGAGCTATGAAGGAGACTGGCCAGGATGGGGGTCTAATAGATGGGGCAGTCAGGAAGGCTTCCCTGAGGAGGTGACATCTGCGCTGAGATCTGAATCAAGTGTGGGTGCCCTCCACAGAAAGAGCTGGGGATGGGGCATTCTAGGCAGATGCCTCTGCAAGTGCAAAGGCCCTAAGGTAGGAATGGGCTTGGTGTGTTCAAGGACCACAATGAAGGGGGCACCTGTGTGGCTCTGTCGGTTAAGCATCTGCCTTCTGCTCAGGTCATGATCCCAGGGTCTTGGAATCGAGCCCTGCATCGGGCTCCCTGCTCAGCAAAGAGCCTGCTTCTCCCTCTCCCACTCCCGCTCCCCCTGCTTGTGCTCACTTGTTCTCTCTCTCTCTCTCTCTCTCTCAAATCAATAAATAAAATCTTTAAAAAAAAAAAAAAAGGAACACAAAGAAGGCCCATGTGGCTAGAACAGAGCGAGTAAGGAAGAGAAGTGGGAGGTAAGATTGGGGAGCTTCAGGGGTCTGATTATACTGGGCCTCGTAGGCCAGCATACGGAATGTGAAGACTGCAAAAGAAGTAATCAATCAGGGGTGACTTCCTGGAAGAGCCTTTTAGCTGGTATGGAGGCTAGATTAAATTCACTGTGGTCAGCTCAGAGGCAAGAACCACACCACCTCCCACCCCCTTTTAGGGGCAGGGGAAAGAACCCCTGAGGGTTAAAGTCTGTATTCATCTCCTACTGCTGTCGTAACAAGTTAGCACAGCTTACTGGCTCGAAGTGACAAATTTGTTACAATAATGCCGAGTAGTGTATTTATGGATTCTATCAATATGGATAATGCTGGGTAGAATTCTGGAGGTCAAAAATCACACATGGGTTTCACTGGGTTAAAATCAAGATGTCAGGAAATTCATTCCTTCTGGCAGCTCTAGGGGAAAATCCACTTCCTTGCCTTTTCCAGCTTCCGGAGGCCACCTGCACGCCTCGGGTTTTGGCCCTTTCCTCCATCCTCACAGCCGGCAGACTACCGTCTTCAAATCCCTAACTCTGACTTCTCCTTCTGTCACCACATCATCTGACCCCCCTTTCACTGATGAGGACCCTGGTGATTACACTGGGCCCACCTGGATAACCCAGGAGACTCTCCCCATCTCGGGGTCTTTAACAGAATCACACCTGCCAAGGTCCTTTGCCATGTAGGGTCACATGGCCACAGCTCGCAGGGAGTGGGAGGTGCGGTCAGTTACACTTGACCATTGCCCCCAGGGCCCTCTGTGCTCAGCCAGGTGGGAGCAGAGAGGAAGAGCGTGGGACAGCCTGCCTCTGCTTCCAGGCCGCACCTGCCCTTGGGAAGGCCACATGCCCACTCCATCATTCCGCCCTCTGGTCCTGTCCTTCACCTCGCCTGGTGACCTTGAACCAGCTGTGCGCATACTTAGTTATTACCTCTCATTTCCCCGCTGCGACAGGCTTCCTGACAAAGGAGATGGGGATTTAGGAATGTATTTAAAAGATGAACGGAGGCCGTGTTTATCCGGCCACCTAGGCCAGCTTGTGACAGGCTGTGGGAGGAGTAGAAACCAGCAAACACATCTTGAGCATTTTCTGGGTGCTGGGCACTATTCCAGACATTGACATAAGCCTCATGACAGCCCTCGGAGGTAGATATCACACTGTTTTCCACATTTCCAAGGCACCCAGAGATTGAATAACTTCTCCTGGATCAGCTAGTAAGTGGCAGAGACAGGATTCAAACTTGGGTCAACAGGCTCCAATATCTTTGCTTTTTAAACCAGCACTGTGTCCCCCAACGGCGATTGTGCTATGTTTAGTTACTGGTTTTACAAAAGACCCCCCCCTTTTTCTGGTAGCAGCTTTATTGACTATAATTCGCATACCATATAGTTCACCCATTTAAAGTGTCTAATTCAGTGGGTTTTCGTCTATTCAACAGAGTTGTGTAACTTCCACCAGAATCATTTTTATTTTTTTTTTTAAAGATTTTATTTATTTATTTGAGAGCGAGTGAGAGAGAGCACGAGCAGGGGGAGAAGGAGAAGCAGACTCCCTGCTCAGCGGAGCTCGATCCCGGGACCCTGGGATCATGACCTGAGCTGAAGGCAGATGCTTCACCAACTGAGCAACCCAGGCGCCCCCTGAATCAATTTTAGACATTTTCATTACTTTGGAAAGAAGCCCCATGCCCAATGAGCAGTCACTCCTCATTCCCCACCAACACTCCAGCCCTAGACAAGCGCCCGTCTGCTTTCTGTGTCTGTGGATTTACCCGTTCTGGGTGTGTCCCATCAGTGGGGTCATACACGGTGTGGCCTGACTCCTTTCACTGGGCATCGTGTTTTCACAGCTGATCCATGTTGTTCATCAGCTGATGGACCTCTGGGTGGTTTCTGCATGTTGGCTCTTGTGTATAAGGCTGCTGTGAACATTCACATGCAGATTTTTGTGTGGATACTGTGTTTTTGTTTCTCTTGGGCAGATCCTTGGATTGGACTTGCTGGTCATGTGGTAACTGTTTAACTTTTTAAGGGGTTGCCAGACGGTTTCCCATGGTGGCTGTACCATTGTACACACTCACCACTAAGGCCTGAGGGTTCCAACTTGTTCATATCCTCGTCAGTATTCTGTCTGTTTCTTTGATTACAGCCGTCCACAAAATGATTTCAATAGACTGATCTTAGTCCTCGCATCAGCCCTGTGAGTCTTTATATTATGGCTCCCCCGCTAGGGGAAACTGAGGCTCAGAGTTGTAAAGTGAATTGGTTGCCCAAGACCCCTTGAAGAGATGCCAGTATCAGACATACAAGAGTACTGGGGGCAGGTGGCATCCCCAGGGTCTTTGCAGCCTCTTTCTCCCTTGGGGACAGTGGGTCCTGACTCAGGGTCTGTCCACCGATCAGGGCTGTGACCTCCCCAGAGCGGCTGGGAGTGTTGGGGCCCCATGGTGCAGGGCTGCTCATCGCGCGCTCTCTCTGTCTAGATAGTTACAAGGTACAGTTGCAGCTCTTGAGGCCGTTCTAACCTGGTCGGGTCCTGAAGCACAAATGCAGGCCTTGCCCGGATGAGGGGCACCTCCTATTTCTTGCAAAATTGCTGCATGGACTAGTGCTGGCCCTGTTCTCGGTGCGCCCACCCTCTTGGGGACAGGAACACCCCCAAAGCCCAGGCAGGCCCGAGCCATTCCCGAGGGTCGGGGGGTGAGGCGGCTGCCCTGGGCAGGCTGTGACCCCCTCCGGCCCATCACCTTCACAGGAGCTGGAGCTGGTGGAGGACGTGTGGCGGGGGGAGGCACAGGACCTCCTTTCTCAGATTGCCCAGCTGCAGGAGGAGAACAAGCAGCTGATGACCAACCTCTCGCACAAAGATTCCAGCTTCTCCGAGGAGGAGTTCCAGAAGCACGAAGGTAAGGGAAGGTCAGGAGAAGGCTGCTCCCGCGGTGACTATCGGCACGGGGGGTACACAGTGGACAAGACAGGGCCCTGGCCCTTGTGAAGCTTAGGTTCTAGCGTGGAGGGGCTAGACAATGGGTAGTAAACAAGTAGATGGCACGGTTCCAGATGGTGACCAGTGCTCTGGAAAAACCCGAACTGGGGGATATGATGGAGGTGGTTTGGTGGGGGGCTTCATTAGATACAGTGATCAAGGAAGACCTCTCTGACAAGGTGACATGTGAGCCCTAATGAAGTGATGGAGTGAGCCATGCATGTATCTTGGGAGGGAAGCAAGTTCAAAGGCCCTGGGGCATGAGTTTTATAGGAAGCCAGGAAGGCCAGTGTAACAGAAGATGATCGAGGCCAAAGGTGGTTAAAGATGAGGTCAGAAGGGTCAGCAGGGGTCAGATCACATACCGCTTAGAGACCAAGGTTTGGATTTTATCCTAAGTGTGCTGGAAAGAGATCTGGACTCCTGCCACGGGCATGCATTGAACAATGAGCAACCCAGGATAGTAAACCAGATCAGAATGGCACTGGAGCCCCCGAACTGTCATTCATCCTGCAAAGAGTTATCTAGAGCATTCTCTCCAGGCCCTCTGCTGGTTTTGGGGAAGGAAAGACAGACATGGGATTTGGTCTGGGCCCCGTGGGCTGCATCAACTCTGTTGTCCCCCACAGCTGCCTTCCCAATCAGAAGCTACCCGTTGCCCTGGGAATCTGAGACCTCTCTCTTCTGTTTGAAGAAACTCCCTGGGGGTTCCACACAAGCCCCCTCCTCCCGCTGGATGGGGTGAGAGATGGGCTTGTATGGGGGCTGAAGTTCAGAACCATAGTTACACCTCTGTGAGACTAAAGTGGCACACTGATAAGGACTGTAGGGACCGAGAAAAGAGGAAATTTTGATCCAGGTGCTGGAATTCTGTTTTCCTTGGGTTTCCTTTGTTGACATGTGATCTGTGCAATGGATGCAAAAGTCTTAGTGGTTGTAAGCATTGCCTGCAGAGCCAGGCTGCCCAGGAGTGGATCCTAACCCAATACTTACCTCCTCCTAAGTGACCTTGATCAAGTCACTTGACCTTTGTGCGCCTAAGTTGCTCCCCAGGTAAAAATGGGAGAAATAACCGTATGTCACTCACAGGCTTGTGGTAAGGATTCGATGAATTAGTCTCTGCACGTGGCTTAGATAGTACCCGGTACACACACGCAGCAAGTGTTAGCCACTATTACTAAGGTTTTGGTTATCTAGTCCAGCCTCCTTATTGAACAGATGAGAAAAATGAGGCTGAGGGAGGCACAGTGGGGTGCCCAGGGTCACAAGCAAGTTAGCGGCGAAGTCAGGATTGGAATTCAGGTCGGCTGACATAAGCCCCCTGAAGGAAGGCTTGTTATCTCTCTGGGACCCCTTGATCTGGGACCACCAAATGGGCCACTGTGATAGTCAAGTGCCCAAGTGCTAATGATTCCAGACAGAACACTGCTCATTCATTGACCCTTTGTAAACGCATTTATCACTGAAGGGCCTGCTGTCTGCCCGGCGCTCTGGACTGCCAGGCTGGAGGATAGAGGCACATGCTAGGGCCTGAATCTCTCTGGACTGCCGGGCTGGAGGCTAGAGGCACATGCTAGGCCCGAATCTCCCTTCCACGATGGCAGAAGAGCTTGGCTAAGGAAAACTATTTTCTACTTACTAACACTCTGATACCAACTGTGTGGGGTTTTTCTCCCCCGACACCAACCAGTTTTCCAACTCTCCAGCCACCAATAATTTAATTCAGTTATGACACCGTCCGCCCCGGAGTTAACATCAGACTCCACAGGTTAAGGGATCAGTCCGATGAGACTGTCCTGACTTCAGGTGTCAGTTCTCAGGTCACGGGTCCCCAGGATACTCGCTTCTGTCTAACTTACCTACAAAGTCAGAGGTTCCCACAATCCCCCTCTAGCTCCCCCTCCCCCCACAGCAACAAGCTCAATACTTTCTGGAATGGCTCATAAAACTCAGAGAAACACTATTACTGGCTTAGAAAGGATACAAAGGATATTATAAAGAATACAGATGAACAGCCAGATGAAGAAAGGTACATAGGGTGAAGTCTCTGGAAGGGTTTCAAGCTCAGAAATTTTTGTTGCAGTGGAGTTGGCGTGCAGCACCCTTTGTGCACATGGACGTAGTTATTCATCAGCCTGGAAGCTCTCTGAACCCCAGAGACTGATGGAGGTTCCATTATGTAGGCACGGATGATTAAATCATTGGCCGTTGGTGATTAGCTCCACCTCCAGCCCCTTCCCCGCTCCCCAGAGGTGAAGGGTTAGGGCTGAACGTTCTAATCCTCTAATCACTAATCACGTGGTTGGTTCCTCCGGCAACCAGACCCCAAGCTGAAGCTCTCTAGGGGGACCACCACGAGTCCTCTCATTATCATAAACTCAGATACGGTGGAAAAGGGCTTGTTATGACAACAAAAGACACTCCTCTCACGTCTATTAGGATATCACAAGAGTTTTAGGAACTCTGTGCCAAGAACGGAGGTCAAGGACCAAAACATATATACTATATATATTCAATTCATATATATCATTATATATATTCAATTATATTTTTCTTTTTTTTTTTTTTAGGTAAAGACTTAATTTTTATTCCACAAACAGGAAATATAGAAGAAGATTTAAAAGAGGTAGAAAGTGGTTATTTGAATGTAGATTTGGGGATGTACTTTTTTTTTTATAATAATTTTTTATTATGTTAGTCACCACACAGTACATCCTTAGTTTTTGATGTAGTGTCCATGATTCATTGTTTGCGTATAACACCCAGCGCTCCATGCAATTATATTACATTATTGTATACAAATATATGTATTTCTTATTATATTGCAGTATTGGAATGGCATAACGTACATAGTCCCTTGAATGAAGGCAAAAAACAGAACAAGTATAACAAAGCAGAAAAGGAGTAGATTGTAGGATGGGAGATTTAAACCAGTTATACTGGAGGTTATATTAGATGTAAATGGACTAAAAGTTCTAGATAAAGACTTTCAAAAAAGATTTTAAAAATTCAACCACTTGTTGTTTCTAAGAGACCTCTCTCGTAAAAGGTGAAAGTAAAAGGCTGAGAAAAGATGTACTGTGCAAACATTTATATGAATCTAAGACAAAATAGACTTTAAGGCCAGGGTCACTCTGTAATGGTAAAAAGTTCAGTTCATCAGGAAAATATGATTTGCAATTTCCGTGCACCTAATAATTTAGCCTCAAAGTTTATAAAGCAAAAGTGAAGAGAAACATGTCCAGAGTAGGCAAATCTATGGACAGAGAGTAGATTAGTGGGTGCCAGGGGCTGGAACAAGGTCAGGAAGGAGGAGCGATGGCAAATGGGTATGAGGTTTCTTTTGGGGGGTGATGAGAACATAGTGGTGACGGTTCCACAACTTCGTGAACATATGAAAAACCCCCGAACTGTACACTTTAAATGTAATTTAAAAAGTGGACAGAAATAAAAAGAAAAACACATCCACAAACCCAGTAAATATCTAGAATGGGACCAGTGGATTACTAAAGCCATGTCCATGTGTGAGGGGAGGAGAGGCCAGCCCCAGCCCCACAGCTCCTGGCCAGTGAGCCCAGGCAGACGCAAGGCAGACAGACAACCTGGAGGGATGAACTTTCTCCAGCAGGTGGACGTAAGCAGATGAGAATAGTTGCACACACGGAACACCTGCCCGGGGGCCCCAGAACTAGATGCAGGTAGAGGCGAAATTTGAGTTTCTTCCCTCAAAACAATGGCACACAGCTGGAAAGCTGAGTAGCAGAAAAAGTGCTTGGTCGTGTTGGTTAACACTCCCTGTCAGGGAGACCTTGAGCCTGCACAGTTCCACAGCTGCAGCCCCAGTGTCCAGCCTCAAGACTTGAGGACACAGATGGCGGTTTTTCCAATGTTTTACTTTCTAGAAAAAAAAATAATGAGAAATAATTTTTCAAAGTAAAAAAAAAAAATGCATTCATGTTATTATTTATTTATTTTTCTTAGACAATGCAAAAGTGTTTATGGTGAAAAACTTGGTCTCCCTTCCACTCCTGATTCCTGTTCCCAAGCAGTCTGCCTAGAGGCTGCCCTGGAAACCCCTTACTCTCTTTCTGCAGATTTTCTGTGCACGTTCAAATGTACATATTTACACAAATGCAGAAGGAGAATATCCTTTTTCGCCTCCTCACAAATGGTAACATAGTCTAGACTGTTCGGCACCTTGGTTGTTGGGTGTCTTGTTTTTGTTTTCCTTTTTTAAGATATTTTTATTTTGGAATAATTTTAGATTTACAGAAAAGTTGCAAAGATAGTAGAGTTCCCACAATGCCCCTCACAGTATCCCCTAATAGTGACATCTCACACTGCCACGGTCATGGGTCACAACCGAGGAACCCACATTGGCATGTTACTATTAACCAAGCCACAGACTTTATCTGGATTTCACCAGATTTTAGGTGAATGTCCTTTTTCGTTCCAGGATCCAGTCCAGGATGCCACATGGGATACACAGCACACCTTGATTTTTTTCACTTATTATATCTTGCAGAATTTCCCTATCCATATAGATCTGTTTCTTTCTTTTAAGAACAGTAAGGCAGGGCTCAGTGGCTCAGTCAGTTAAGTGTCCAACTTTTGATTTCAGCTCAGGTCATGATCTCAGGGTCCTGGGATCAGGCCACATCAGGCTCCGCACTGGCGTGGAGTCGGCTTAATATTCTCTTTCTTTCCCTCTGCCCCTTCCTCCACTCATGTGTGCCCTCTCTCTAAATAACACATTAATTAATTAAAAAAAAAAAACAACATGAAGGGAGTAGGGCATAGGAGTTAAGACCATGAACTCAGAGGCCAGATTTCCTGAGTCCGAATCTGAGTTCCACCAGATTGCACCTGGGGCCAGATTAATGACCTTTACATAGATCGATTTCCTCATTTGTAAAATGTGAATATTATTATGAGGATTAAATGAGTTAATACATGTCAAGTGCTTAGCCCTCAGTAAGCACTAGATGAACATTTGCTGTTACTTGTTTTATAACAGCTTCACAGAGATGTCGGTTTGCCCACTTAGAGTCTACCATTCGGTGGCTTTTAGGAGATTATCAGAGTTGTGCAGCCATCCCCACAATTTTAGAACGTTTTTGTCACCTTCAAAAGAGACACCATACCCTTTAACTACCACTGCCCAATCCCTCCCACTTCCATCCCTCCCCCAGCCACAGGCAACCTCTGATCTACTCTCTGCCTCCGGAGATTTGGAATCGACTAACGTGGTCTTCCATGTCTGGCGTCTCTCACCGAGCGTGGTGTCCTCATGGCGCATCCGCATTGTAGCCGGTGTCAGTGGTTCATTCCTTTTTGTGGCCGAACCATAGCCCATTGTGAGGACAGGCCACGTTTTTTGTTTATCCACTCATCTGTCAGTGGACACTTGGCTTGTTTCCAGCGTTTGGCCATTGTGAATAGTGATGGTACGAACATTCCAAGTTCTTGTGCAGATGAGTGTTTTCGGTGCTTTGGGGTGTAGCCCTGGGAGTGGACTTGCTGGGTGGTATGGGAACTACGTTGAACTTATCGAAGAAGCCACAGCCATCTTTCTGTGTGGGACACTTCTGCAGGGCACCGTGAGGCCCCTGAGGGTGACTGGAGAACTCCCTTGCCAGCCCCAGTGCCAGCACAGAGGCCCCAGGGGCCGCAGGCCGTGGCCCTGAACGCCCAGGGCCGCTCCGCTGCCCATCATGGGGCTCTGTGCGTGCAGCCTATTCCATGCGGGAGAGCTCTGCCTCAGCTCTCCAGAGCCCTGCTGGCTTACCATGCAACAGCCCACATGGGCACCATCTGAGACACACTTAATTGGCATCTCGCGTGGGTCCGGCACCCAAAGGGTTAGCTCGGGGAGGCCTGGGCTTTCCAGTCAGCACCAGCCCCCACCCGAGTGGAGAGACCGGGCAGATGCCAGGCATGCCTTTCATGGTTATTTTTATTTTGCATGGGAAACCATGGGAACACAGCAAGGACAAGGCATTTCTTCCACCTGCGAGAGGAACAGACATTGGGCAGAGGGGTCCCTTTGGGGAGGTGGAACCCGCGAAGTTAGACTGTGTGCCAGGCACCACCGTGAGCCGTGTGGCAAGGCCTGGGGGCTGACTGCAGATATAGGGGCGCCGTTGTGAGGCGTGGGGTGAGTGGGCCGGGAGAACCTATTTAGGGGAGCCGACCCCGTGTGCAACAGTGATTAACAGGCCAATATGGGGCCCGGGGCACTGCGCTCAGAGCCTCCTCAACAGTCTGCTGTCTCCCGCTCCCTTCAAGTGTCCAGATTAAAAAGCACATCCCTGTCCCTTGTTTTCGAAAATCCGTCTTGTCAGCTGGAGGGCAGCGAGAAGCACTACTGGTTAGCGCTCATGGAGATGAATTACCGGGATTGAAGCCATTGGACTGGGGAGATGGAGGCGTAGGGAAACGCTCAAGGGTCTGGAAACAATCCTCGGGCTCCGGACAAACAACTCTATCACTGGGAGAGGAGGAAGACTGACGCCATAGCTGCTTTCTGAAGGGAAGCCTAGAACTGAAAAATATGAGGCAATGTGTTCTTAGAGACTGCTGGATGAGCAGCCCTTTGTAAGGAGAACGTGCAGTGGAGTGAGGCGCACCTGAGTTCAAGTCCCAGCTCCACCTGGAGAAGGGGACCGACCGGTCCCATCCTCCGGTTCCTCACCTGTGACATGGGAGCAGCAACTCTGGACTCCCAGGATTGTCGAGAAAACAGTACATACAACATCAGACTCACAGCTGTCCAGTACGAGATGTCCCTGAGCGCAATGATGTTGATTTTGTCCTACCAGTCGAACCGTACATGGAAGCCAGGAGTGACTGGTGTGAATTTTAGCTCGGTAAAAATCTGGCTGTGCTCCCTCACTGGGCCTTTCTCCATAAGCTGGCTGGATTAGTTCCTTGGGCTACTGTAACAAAGCAACCCAAAGTGGGGGGCTTAAAGCCACAGAAATGTGCTCGCTCACAGATCTGGAGGCCAGAAGTCCAAAATCAAGGTGTCCGCAGGGCTGTGCTCCATCCAAAGTCTCTAGGGGAGGACCCTGCCCTGCCTCATTCAGCTGCTGGTGGCAGCCAGGGTTCCTTGGCTTATGGCTGTGTCCCTCCAGCCTCGCCACTGTCACAGTGTCGTGTGGCCTCCTCTGTGTCTGTTCTGAAGCTCCCTCTCCTTCCTCTTACGAGGACACCAGTATTAGGATTGAGGGCCCAGCCTCATGCAGTGTGACCCCATCTTAACTGCAGAGACCCTATTTTCACACAAGATCCCATTCTGAGGTTCCAGGTGGGCATAAGTTCGGGAGGGGGGGTGCTGGTCTACACAGTCCATTTGCCAGGAGCGGGCCACGGGAGGCCGGCAGTATGGCAGTGGTTTCTAAGAGCGTGGGTGCTCTGCAGCCGAGACTGCCTGAGTCTGAGTCCCGGTAGTGCCACTAACCAGCCGTGTGGCCTGGTGTGAGTCTACCAGGCATTGCCTACCTCAGGCCGCTTTGGTTCTACAATGGGGAGAACAGGAGTCCCAGTTCATAAGGTATCCGAGGATAAAAGGAGCTAAGGACAGTTCAGATCAGATTCTTCTAGAAGGAGACTCTAATGTGAGGATCGCTGTGCAGGTGATTTATGAAGGGAGCACCCCCAGAGGAGACCACTGGGGGGTCAAGGAAGTAGGACAGAAGCGGGGGAGGAAGCGCGCAGCAAGGGTGGGACGCGGGCTGAGCCTGTGGACGGCTGTGAGCTCTGGAGTGTGACAGTCAGTTTCCTGCCCTTGGAGCCTGCCAGCCTAGTGGCCCCCGGTGCTTGGTCAATGGCAAAGGTACGCTGAAAAGGGGTGCGAGCGGACACAGGGACCCGAGGGTGTCTGCGCACCAGCACTGCCCCCCCCAAGCACCCAGTCCCGTCACTGCCCGCGGCAGGTGCTCAGTGAACGTTAGCTATCCTCATCTTTCTCATCCCGTACAGAAGGCACCTTTCTGGTCCTGATGGGGTGAAGAGCACGTTGGTCTGGTGTCAGGACACCTGTATCGCAGCTCCCACGTGGCCACTTACGAGGTCTGGAGCAAGTGGCTCTGTCTTCTTGGGACATCTTTGTCTTTAGCGATCAAGGGGTGCAGACGGTATGGGTATATGGCTGGTGGTGGTTTGGTCTTAAAAAACAAAACCTAATGTATGTATTGATGTTGTGAAAGATTGTAACACAGTTCAAGAAACACATGAGAATTCCCTCTGCCTCATTCTCACGGCACTTAGCCCTGTGTATGCGTCTACGTACAGATTCCATGCCTGTTTTGGTTTTTTATGAGCCAAAGCTGCTCCAGTGCAGACACCTCAGGGAAACACGTATTTAGTTTTTCAAATGAAAGGGATTGTGCTGTATGAATTGTCACTTGCCTTTTTTTTTTTTAACAAATTAAAATTATGTATTCTTTGGGTTGCCTTTTTAAAAAAATTGACGTGAAATTCACATTAAAGTATATAGTTCAACAGCATTTAGTACGTAATTTACTCACAGTGTTAGGTAACCATCACCTCTGTTTGGTTCCAATACACTTTTGCTGCCCCCGAAGGAGACCCCACACCTGTTGGTGGTCAGTTCCCAGTCCACCCGTCTGTCTTTTCCCCCAGCCTCCGACAGCCACCGTCTGCTCTCTGCCTGTATTCTGGACATGTCCTGTCAATGAAATCATACACCGTGTGGCCTTTTATGTCTGGCTTCTCTCACTTCGCTTTGTGTTTTCAAGGTTAATCACATCGTAGCAGGTGTCAGTCCTGCATTCCTCTGTATGGGTGGTTAATATTCTGTCCTGTAGATAGACCACAATTGGTGTATCCGTTCAGCCATTAATGGACATTCGGGCTGTTTCTACCTTTGGGCCATTGTGTATAGTGCTGCTGTGACTTTGACTTTTGCCTTTTTGACTTAACAGTTGTAGCTCAGCCTTTTGGCCGGCTGTCCGTGGTGTCCCATGGGGTGGAAGGAAGGTCCTTGTCTGTTTAACCATTTCTTTGCTTCTGTGACCAACCTTCGACTTGTTTCTTCCTGCACTTGCCCAAATGCACCTTTTTTTTTGTATTATGTTAGTCACCATACAGCACATCATTAGTTTTTGATGCAGTGTTCCATGATTCATTGTTTGCATATAACACCCAGTGCTCCATGCAATACGTGCCCTCCTGAATACCCATCACTGGGCTAGCCCATCCCCCCACTCTCCTCCCCTCTAAAACCCTCAGTTTGTTTCCCGGAGTCCATAGTCTCTTGTGGTTCATTTCCCCCTCTGTTTACCCCCCCTTCATTTTCCCCTTTCTTCTCCTGCTGACCTCCCTGCTATTCCTTATGTTCCAAAAATATGATAATCGTCTTTCTCTGCTTGACTTATTTCACTTAGCATAATCTCCTCCAGTCCCATCCATGTCGATGTAAATGCTGGGTAATCATTCTTTCTGATGGCTAAGTAATATTCCATTGTATATATATGGACCACATCTTCTTTATCCATTCGTCTGTTGAAAGGCATCTCAGCTCCTTCCACAGTTTGGCTATTGTGGACAATGCTGCTATGAACATTGGGGTGCATATGGCCCTTCTCTTCACTACGTCTGTATCTTTGGGGTAAATACCCAAGTAGTGCAATTGCTGGATCATAGGGTAGCTCTATTTGTAACTTGTTGAGGGACCTCCACACTGTTTTCCAAAGTGGCTGTACCAACTTGAATGCCCACCAACAGTGTAAGAGGGTTCCTCTTTCTCCACATCCTCTCCAACATTTGTTGTTTCTTGCCTTGTCTATTTTTACCATTCTAACTGGCGTAAGGTGGTATCTCAGTGTGGTTTTGATTTGAATTTCCCTGATGGCTTTTTCATGTGTCTGTTAGCCATTCATATGTCTTCACTGAAAAAGTGTCTGTTCATATCTTCTGCCCATTTTTTGATTTGATTATTTGTTTCTTGGGTGTCGAGTTTGAGAAGTTCTTTATAGATCTTGGATACCAGCCTTTTATCTGTAGTGTCATTTGCAAATATCTTCTCCCATTCCATGGGCTGCCTCTTTGTTTTGTTGACTGTTTCCTTTGCTGACTGTTTCCTTTGCTGTGCAGAAGCTTTTTATCTTGATGAAGTCCTAAAAGTTCATTTTTGCTTTTGTTTCCCTTGCCTTTGGAGATGTGTCATGAAAGAAGTTGCTGTGGCTGATGTCGAAGAGATTACAGCCTATGTTCTCCTCTAGGATTTTGATGGATTCCTGTCTCACATTGAGGTCTTTCATCCATTTGGAGTTTATCGTCATAGATGGTGTGAGAGAGTGGTCAAGTTTCATTCTTCTGTATATAGCTGTCCAATTTCCCCAGTACCATTTATTGAAGAGACTGTCTTTTTTCCACTGGATGTTTTTTCCTGCTTTGTCAAAGATTAGTTGACCATAGAGTCGAGGGTCCATTTCTGGGTTCACTATTCTGCTCCTTTGGTCTATGTGTCTGTTTTTGTGCCAGTACCATCCAAATGCACCTTTAAATCTAGATCCAAGAATCCTGAATTGCCAGGCGGCTACATTTGCTCAGAAGTCTTCTAGCTTTTAACAAGGTCTGTGGGTCTGTTAAAAACGTCTCCCCTTCTTTTGACTTCTCCAGGCACTTTTGTGATGACTCTTGGACTTTATCTGAGCAGCAACCTTTGGAACAGGGAAGATGAGCATTTCCATTTTGTGGATAACATGGCAGCTAACGCTGAGGCCTGTTGTGAGCGCTTCACAAAGATTAACCCCTCTCACCTCACAAGAGCCCCCCGTCCCCGCCCCAGGTGGGGGCTGCCCATGGTCCCGCCTTGCAAGTGAGAAAACGGGCCCAAGGTCTACGGCAGATAAACAGCAAAGCAGGGAACGAGCCCAGGAAATCTGGCTTCAGACCCCAAGCTCTTGATCACATTGTTCCCAGCCTTGGGTTAAAGCCAGGGGCACCCCCAAGGTGCATGAGGTAGCTGGGTTACGGGTCCCGGTTTCTTTTCTCTGGATCCACACTTCCCCATCCCCCACACCGTTCTTCCTGCCCGATTTCTCCAGGAGCCCAATCTGTCCCCCGCCCGGCCACTACCACCAAGGATTAAATGAGCTCGGCCCTTGACGCCCTGGCCCCAAGCCTATAGTGGGACAGGTGCTCAGAGAGCAAACAGCAAATGTGTTTGTGGCTTTTTCAGAGTCTGCTGCCGAACGATTTCAGCCCCAGCACGCATGCACACATACGTGCACACACATGTGCTCGTGCACAGTGTGCTTGAGGAATGCCTTTTCGGAAGACATTCGTGGTGTCCTCTTGTCCCACGACACAGCCCAGGCCCTGCCTTGCAGCAGTGGCTGAGGGATGTTAGCCGGGGTATGCGCCTGGTCCCCAGGACCTCCAGGTGGCCTTGCAATACCCCACCAGAGGTACGGGGAGCCCTGGTGCCCCTAGGCTGATGCCGCACCAAGGAGGAGGAGAGCTGGAGAAGTCACCAACTTTGTGAGCTCCAAGCGGAGCTCCTGGATTGTTCTTCTCCACTCTGTTGTATTCCACGGCATGCTACTGAGCGTTTTGGTACACATCTCATGCCATACAGATTGTCACTTTCCTTCTTCACTTACCGGTGTGTCTCAGTCTTTTACTTAGTCTCATTGCGTCTGGCTGTGCTGCCGTTCATGGAGCCATCTCCAGCTGTCTGGGATATACCCGGGGTGTGGCTGCTGGTGCATAGAGTATGTGTGTCAGCTTTGGTAGGTAACGCCCGTGTTCCAGAGCAGCTCCGAGCAGCGATGCACGCGCGTTCCTGCGCCCCCACCCTCTTCCTGGCACTGAACACTCAGGACTTTCCGTTCGTCCTGGCCGTTCTGGTCGGGATTCCTGCCCCTTCTTTCCATCCCTGCCTCCCCTCCCCACCCCAGCCCGGCCTGGCGTCTCTGCACCTCTCAGCCGCATCGCTTAGGACGCCCCAGGTCAAGGAGGAAGCTGAGTGATGGTCTCGGTCCCAGGGCTGCCTGTAGGAAAGGAGTCTGTTTCATGGGCTCGTGTTATTTCCTCCTGCACTTTGTATGCACAGCTTTGTTGGAGAGGAAGGAAGGTTGAAAACACAGAGATGTACACACGAAGAAGGTGCTTCGGCAGCCAGAAGTTACGTGCCGTGTTGGAACCTAGACAGTCAGCTCATCTTTCTGTCACTCTCCGGAGCCTCCCGGTCACTCGGCCGCCAGGGTCTTCATCATAATTCCTTTCCCTCTGGCCTGTCTCATTTGCATAGTGCACACCTGCTCCAGCAACCTTTCTTCTCTGGCTCCCCCTCCCTGGTCTCCTTGGCCTGCCCTTCCTTCTGCTGTGTGCAGGCCCCACAAGATCTTGAGGCTCTTACTGCCCCTTTTGATGAAAATCCAACTTCCTTCCTGGCCTTCGAGGCCCCAGGTGGTCTAGGCTTGCTCGCAGCTCAGGCTCCTGCTGCCCCTTGCCCACTGTGCTTTGGCCATGAGCTTTGGCCCCCCAGTGTTGCCCTTCAGCTCTCCAGACCCACAGTGTCTTCCCCCAGGGCTTCCCTGCAGTACTTGTCCTGTCACCCGGCTGCCCTTTGGTCCTTCAGGTCTCAGCGTAAATGGCTCTTACAAGAGGACTTTCTGCTCCCACAGTCTACCGTGGGTCCCCTCGTGATGCTGTCAGGGCCCGTTGCATCTGCTGTGTCACTTATCATGGTCTGTAACGACACCATCTCTCTCTGATGTCTGAGAGCAAAGTGGTGTTTCATTTATTGACCATCATGACCCTAGTGACAAGTCTGTCTCTGGGCCTCAGTTTTCTGTGTCTGTAAGATGGGACTGATGTTAAAAACCAACAGTAATAATACCCATTCCCAGTGGCTGGAAACGACACTGAAATAGGGTCAAGGATAGAAAGCAGCTTGTTCTTTGTGGACTTATTGGGAGCGAGTTGCATGTTAAGAATGTGCGTGTCTGGGTCCCTCGTCCATCAGGCTGGAGCGTCTCCCACGTGGGAAGCCCTAGCATACAGACGGTTGGGGCGGGACATCCACATTTGTGCCTGTCACATAAAATCTTAGACTCTTCAAGGGCAGGACCCACGTCTTATCTGGGTTTGTGGCCCCAGCAGCATCACACACCGTTCTAGACACACAAATGCTTGTTCTTGGTGGTGACCTCCAGCTTGGGAATATCCAGGACAGGAGAAGGGAAAGATTCGGATGGGATGGAGCAACTTGGAGGAGGGAGTTCCGTCGGGAGAATAGCTGGGGAGTCACCCACATGGCTACTCTTCTCAGAAGCCTGGTACATCTGGCCACAGCCCCCCGAACACAGGAGGACCAAGCTGGTCTGTGGTTGAGCCTGACCACCACTGCTCCTGGGAAGCAAAGATTAGCTGTCCGCCCCAGTGCCTGGAGGAGGCCGAATAATGGTCCCCCAAAATAGCAGGCCCTAATCCCTGAAACCTGTGGATGTTATCTTATATGGTAAAATCTTTACAGTCGTGATTTCATTTAAGATCTTGAGATGGGGGGCACCTGGGTAGCGCAGTCGTTAAGCCTCTGTCTTCGGCTCAGGGCGTGATCCCGGCGTTCCGGGATCAAGTCCCACATCGGGCTCCTCCGCTGGGAGCCTTTCTTCCTGTCCCACTCCCCTGCTGTGTTCCCTCTCTCGCTGGCTGTCTCTCTGTCACATAAATAAATAAAATCTTAAAAAAAAAAAAAAAAAAAGATCTTGAGATGGGGGCAC
Organism: Ailuropoda melanoleuca; assembly: GCF_002007445.2. Lineage (NCBI taxonomy): Eukaryota > Metazoa > Chordata > Mammalia > Carnivora > Ursidae > Ailuropoda > Ailuropoda melanoleuca. The sequence continues at coordinate 5,770,164 of NC_048229.1, forward strand.
CTGGGTGGCTCAGTCGGTTAAGATCTTGAGATGCGGAGGTTATCCTGAATTATTCGGGTCCTAAGTGCGATCAAAGCGTCCTTATAAGAAGGGGGCACAGAGAGATCTGACAGACAGAAGAGAAGGAGGTCATGGGACCATGAAGGCAGGGACTGGAGTGATGAGGACACAAGCCAAGGAATGCTAGCAGCCACCAGATGCTGGAAGAGGGAAGGGACTCATCCTCCCCTAAAACCTCCGGAGGGAGCACAGCTCTGACCACATCTTGACTTTGGACTAATTTTAAACTTCTGGCTTCCAGAACTATGAGAAAACATATTTCTGATGTTTTAAGCTATCAAATTTGGTCATTTGTTACAGCAGCCACATGAAACTAGCACAGTTCATTAACTCACCAGATCACTTAGCAAGCACCTACTGTGTGCCAGGCACTGTGCTAGCCAAGGCAGTACACAGTGAATAGGACAGTCAAGGCCCTGCCTCCTGGGCCCGACACTATACTTGGGGGCCGGGGCAGGAGGAACAGACGATGAACAAGTAAGTAACAGACACCACTCCTTGGCTGTGTGCCAAGCATCATCTTCCATATGCTTCCTGTGTATTCACTAAATTAATCCTCACAACAGCAGTATGGAGTAGGTACCGTTATTCCCATTTTTTAGATGTGGAAACTGAGACACGGAGAGGCTGGTCCGAAGCCGCACAGACCATAAATGGGAGAGCCGGCGTGTGCGCTCAAAGCCTCTGCTCTGAGTCATCTTTTGTTAGATGATAAGACCTGTGATATGAGATGGTAATTGTAAAAAGTGAGGTGAAGGTAGCAGACACGGTGGGGGGTTCGTTTAGGGGGGCAGGGAAGGAAGGCCTCTGTGCGGAGGGGACAGTTGAGCTGTGGCCTAAACTTTGAGGGGAGCCAGCCCCGGGGGACGCTGGAAGGAAGGGAAGTGCTGGCCTGGTGCCCTGAGGTGGGGATGAGCTCGCAGGGACCCTGGGACAGGAAGCAGGTGCAGGCTCTGGGAACGGGGCGCGGAAAAGGCCCCGGGGCCAGCTGAGTCTCGGTAGGAGGCTGCGGGTGGGTTAAGCCAGGGAGGTGGGGGGCCCACCTGCTGGTCTCGCCCACCCCGCCCCAGGCATGTCAGAGCGCGAGCGGCAAGTGATGAAGAAGCTGAAGGAGGTGGTGGACAGACAGCGTGACGAGATTCGCGCCAAGGACAGGGAGCTCGGTCTGAAGAACGAGGATGTGGAGGCTGTAAGTGACGAGCCCCCACCCCATGTCCACCCTCCCGGCTGGCAGATATGACGGGAGACTGCATCCTCCCCACAAGCGGCTCCCCTTCTCTCCCTTGCGCTCATGCTGTGGGCTCTGTGGGGTGGGGGGGTCCTGCCCAAGGCCTGGCAGCTGAAGCCGCAGCTGTGGGGAGGACCCTCAGCCGAGTCTGCGTTGTAACAGCAGGAGGGAACATGGCACTGCCCAGTGACCTGCTGCTCCCACGCCCTGGGGAGGTGCCGAGGCCCAGCCAGGCTTTGTTCTGACCGTGAGGCTTCCTCCAGCCCACCCTCTTCATGCCCCCCTGCGAGCAGGCCAGCATGGTCCAGGCTGGTCCAGGAGCCCATGCGGTGTCTCCACCTGAATTAGAAAAACACACCCCTTTCAGAAGGCATGTTACTTCCATCTGTTGGGAAATCATCATGATATACTGACAAAACACTTATCATCCATCTGTCATGAAATTATCATAGTAAATATACAAATTGCCCATCTCTGGCATCAACAGTTGTAAGAATATGAACAAACTTCATATTCAAACGAGTCAGGATGTCTCCAGTATGATGGGACGCCTGTAGAGAATTTGCCCTTGTGCAGTGCACAACATGAGCTACTGTATGTGGCAGCCCCATAAATGGCCCTCCTCTTTCTCCAGCTGCAGCAGCAGCAGACCCGGCTGATGAAGATCAACCACGACCTCCGGCACCGTGTCACAGTGGTGGAGGCCCAGGGGAAGGCCCTGATCGAACAGAAGGTAGAGCTAGAGGCAGATCTGCAAACCAAGGAACAGGAGATGGGCAGCCTGCGGGCAGAGCTCGGGAAGCTGCGAGAGAGGCTGCAGGGCGAACTCAGCCAGAATGGAGAGGAGGAGCCCGAGGTAAGTGGAAAGCCAGCCACTAAAGCAAATGGGAAGGTAGGTCTATGAGCTGGCTCGAGGTGGGCAAAGCTGCCTTGTTGTCCCCATTACACTTGAGGGAAGTGGGAGGAACCTGGGAGGAGCTGTGGTGTGTAGCTAACTGTGTGGATGCTAGAGCTGGTCTGCCTCCGTTCAGATCTAACCTGTTACTACCTCCGTGAACTTGGATAAATTATTTAGGCTTTCTGTGGCTCAGTTTCCTCAAATCTAAAACGGGAATAATAACAGTACTTAGCTCCAGATTATCATGAGAATTAAATGAGTTAGTTCATTTAAAGTGTTAGCTATTGTTATTATTACCACAATCGTTTGGAGGAGTCAAAAAAGGTTTTCTAAGGAGGTGACTAAAAGAATGAGAGTAAACAAGTGAACGGAGAGTGAGTTCCAGGCAGGGGAGTCGCACATGCAAAGGCCCTGTGGCAGGAGGAACTGCAATGCAATCAAGGAAGAATAAGAAGGCAAGGGTGGCTGGTATGCAGTGTGAGGCGGAGGAAGGTCTGAGTGAGGTCAGAGAGATAGGTAGGGGCCAGTCCTGCGGGCCACGTAGGCCACAGAGTGGAGTTTGGTCTTCTACCTGAGAGTACTGTGCTGAGTACTATGGAGTTTCAAAGAGCTTACAACCCAGTGCGGGGGACAGACTTGGATGCCTCCAAGTGGCGTCACACTTCAGGTGGGAGGGGATCGTCTTAGTGGTAAGAGATTGTCTTCGTCTGGGTTCCCTCGAAGCAGAGCTTAAGAAAAGGAAAATGGGCAGGAGGTTTATGTGGGAGGTGATCCCAAAGATCAGAGGCGTGAGACAGGGAAGAAGGAAAAGTGAATTTGAGTGTGTGTTACTGAGGCTGCAGTGGGAGCTCAGCCCTTCTGGGACCTCTGAGAAGCACACGGACCATGTCCCAGAACCATCTTTCTGGAGGAGAAAGGCTTGGAACATTCCATGCATCTGCTCCCAGTTAGCTAAGGGTGGCCCCCGGGGGTGTTATCTCCCTGACATTCCTGGGCAGAACTTACAGAGCCGATCTCAGGACATGAGTGGGAAGACATACAGTGTGTGCTTGAGGCGGGGCCCCATCTGCATGGGTGGGACTGCACCACAGCTGCAGCAAAAATCCAGATGGGCCCAGGGCTGCAACATGGGGTGCCAGACGTGGCTCTCCCATAGATGTGCCCCCCCCGGGGGTGGTGCCAGCAACACAGAGATAGGACAGTTAATCCTGATGGGGGTGGCGTGCAAATTCATGGAAGAGCTGTCCCTCCAGCTGGATGTCAGTGTTTACAATGCTAAGATTTTGATAGGTAAGTGAAGACGATGGATATCCTGCTTCAGAAAAGCGTAGTGGACTCTTAGGGAAAAGCTCAGAGCTTACTCTTTCTTCCAACAAATATTTATTGACCATTTTGGTTTGCAGACACTGTGCTAGTTTCCTGGATTACAGGTCGGGGAGGTAAGACGGATGAGCTCACCATCAGGTTGGCCCAACTGCCAGCACAGTCATTAGGTATCTTTCAGGCCAGACACTTCTAGGTTCTCTGAAGGACAAGAACCTGGGATACAGTTAGGGAGGTAAGGGAAAGAAGTCTTCAAGGGGAGAAGTTAGGGCTTGTTTTTGGCCCAAAGTGACAGAAGCCTAAATTAAAATGGTTTAAGGATTTAAAAGAGGAGGGATTTTTGGTTGTATAGCTAAAAGCTTTGAGTTAAGGATGGCTTCGGGTATAGGTGGTTCCAGGTGCCCAAATGATGCTACCAGATGTCTCAGCTTTGCTTTCCTCTGTGGTGTTTTCTCAGGCAGGCTCTTGCCATATAGCGGCCCCTGGTACTCTATCAGCTTTGCAAACCCTGTGAAAAGAAGTTGCCTTTTTCCCAAATTCCCAGCAAGTCTCAGGCAACCCTCTCCTCGGCCTATCACCAAACCACTCATTGTGGCCTGAGGTCTAGAATTTGCATGGTGTCCATTCCTGAGTCACATGGCTACCTCTCGTGGTGCCCGTCCATGCCACATGTGCTGGAAGCAGGGCTAGGGGAGTTTCTCCAGAGGAGAACTGCCAGGACTCAGCCCTGGGAAGTACAGAAACAGATACAGGGCAGGCAGAGACAGCAGCTGTTGTCTACGGTGCCCGGAATGCCAAACACAGAGCTCTGAGCAGTGGGAAATGTGGATCCCTCCATAGGGTTCAGCAGGGGAGTGATGGGATGAGCTCTGAGTTTATGGAGGACAGTTTGAACAAGGAGGGAGCTGATGACAGAACATGGCTGTCAGGGGCCCTTTGCAGTAATCCAGGCAAGAAGGGCGAGGGCTGGACCAAATCCATGGCAGTGGGATGAAGAGGATGAGGCAGATGCCAAAAACAGCCACTAGCTGAAGCTTGGCGCAGTTACCCCCCCCCCTCCCCTGGTGTACCCTTCCAGCCTCCTGTGCCCCACAAGAGCTCAGGCCTGTCTCCTCCTGGGCAGGTGGGGCTCGGTCCAAACCCAGGTCCTGAGGATGCCACCCTAGCCACAAGACTTAGAGCCCTGCTCCAGATCTATTTAGCAACGAGGACAGGGACATGTCACACCTCCTTGGCCCGCACACCTGTCCGTTTCAGTTTCTCTTGCTGGCACTGGGGGGGTGGGACATAAATGGAGGAGTAAAGACAGGTAGCAGTTATAACTAACCCACTGAGCTGCTTTGCAGAGTCTGTTCCCAAACTCAGGGCGCCTTTGCTGGGTTTGACTCCCTCCATTGGAGGTGGGTGGAGTTCAAGATGCTTGTCACTCAAACAGGGAAGCCGCAGGGTGTGGTGGCTTTCTACCTGCTGCTGTGTGATCTGGGGCTCATGCATCATTTCGGTGCCCAGTTTCCTACCTGATAAGTGAGGGGGATGAGCTTGACTTGGTTCAGTAGATCAAATAGTGTGGCTGGGACAGAGGGCCATGGGATCGGAGTAGGGCACAGTGAATTCTCAGTGGGAAGCGAGAGCAGTGCAGGTCTTCAAGTCATTGAGACGAGTCTTACGGAATGGGTAGGATGTCTGGGGTGGAATGTGGGGTAGGCCACTCCAGATAGACTGGAGAATGAGCAGGTGCGGCTCGGGTGGTGGGCTAGTCCTGGCACAAGATTGGTAAGAGGAGATGGGAGCTATGGAGGGATCCAGAGCTGGGGAGGAGTCCGTTCTCATCAATGCCTTGATTACTCCAGTTCTCCCCCTTGATTCATGCAATCCTTTCTGAGCTATGTCACTGTCATTTCACTGTGATCTCCAATAGACAAAGCTCCTGATGTATTTTTATAACATGGTAATTGAGATATAATTCAACTATTTAAAGTATACAGTGTGACGGTTTTAGTATATTCACTCCATCGTACAACCAACACCACTATCTAGAACATTTCCATCACCCCAAAAAGAAACGCCGTACCTGCAAGTAGCCACTACCCATCTCTGCCTCCCGCAGCCCCCGCCACCATGAATCTATTTTCTCTCTCTACGGATTTGCCTGTTACAGACATTTCAGGGAAACGGGGTTGTGGGACATGTGGTCCTGACCGGCTTCTTCACTCAGCGTGTTTTCTCACTCATCCAGCCCTCATGTTTTCACTGGAGGCTTCCTGCTTTTCACAGGTAGACACAGAAACCCCTAAGAAAATGATTTGATGGGCTCCCAGTCTAAAGGGCTTCATATAAAATCAGTAAGAAAACTGACGTTAATAGTTACTTACTTGACGTCTCTGCCTTACAAATTCTGATATCTTAATAAGTGTGTGTTTGTTGTTTGTTTGTTTAAGTGCGCAGGGAAAGCAGACGGGGCCTGATGGCTGGTGTGTGAAGCCAGGTTCTCCGGCTGAATGTGTGCGTGGTAGGCTTAGGAGTTACTGGGGGTGACCAGGGCACAGTCACTCCCCTTTGCTGGGCCAGACGCTATTCAGAAGTATGTTCAAGGGGCTATGGGAGCTCTGTGGCCTTGATGTGCCCAGGCTGGAGAGAGTGGGCCCAGGCGGCCAGGCCTCAGGTGGATGATGTTGCCTCCCATAGGCCACTCTGGTCCCCCTGCTTCTCAGCGGGCCTCTTGGGCCTCCCTGGAGAGCACCTGGGGCCTCAGGGCATCTCCCTGTGTGCCCAAAGTGCTTCGTAGGACCAGCGGACAATCCTTGATAACCCCAGCCACCTCTGTGGTCCCTCATGGAGTAAGCCTAGAAGACCCACTGCCGATGGCCCTGATTTCCATGTCGGAAAGAGCCTTTTCAGTCTCTCTCCCTGCATTAGTGCCTGCTGGCTTCCAAGAAAAGCTGGAGCCCCAAGCTTCCCCTCTTCTGCATTTCCAGGCAATGGTCCCAGAAGTCGGGACTTTTTTTGCAAACCTGTCTGGGAATCCCCCATGCTCTAAGGCATCAGGTTGCTACCCTGATTAAAGAGCCGTCCCTCCTCCAGAGAAAAAGAACTCAGGTCTGAAGAAGGCCTTCGGTGTCTTGGGTGCTCACAGCCCATGGGGGTGAGTGGGAACCTGCTGTGTCCGGAGGGGGTGTGTGAGCCTGAGATTTGGGTCCATGGCCTGGGCCGCCAGTGCCTATGGGGTCCAGGCACGGAAGGAAAAAGGGATAGGGGCTGAGCAGGCATGGAAAGAATATGTAAAAGGCAATAGCTGCCTCGTAGGACCAGCCCAGTGTTACCATGTGGACCCAATATGACCCAATCTTCCAATATTCTTTCCGAAAGGAAGCCCAGGACCCAAACTTTAGTGTAAGATGTCCCAATATAAAACTGTTGGGAACTAATTCCAAAGAGTTCTAGAATACAATGAAAGCCAAACAAAATGTGTGTGGGGGCCTGGGGTGGGCCCAGGCTTCCTGCTGAACTCCTACACATTCGTCAAGACCCCATGCACAGAGACCACATATACAGTAACGTCTTCCACGGTCCTTCCCAGTTAGAGTCTGATGTCCTTGCTCCTCTCTTACCATATGACCCTGTAAGTTTCCCTCTGTGTGTCTGTTCCCTCCACTCCCACCTGATTCATCTCATCAGCTCAGTGCCAGCACACAGTCGATGCTCAATGAATGTTGAGTGTTTATTGAGACATCCAATATTTATTGAGACAGCCATTTACTTACTGAATATTTATTATAGACATTCAGGGATGCTCTGTGGTTAAGCTGGGTGGAGGGAGAGAAGGGAACCGGCGTTAGTGAGTGCTTGCTGTATACCAGCCACTTGCTATGCAGTCTTGGGTAGAGGACTCTGTCCGCTCTGTGGCTCTGTAGGAGGTGGACGCTGAAGACGAACCCTGAGGACACAGCCCCCCTGAAGGTGTGGCATCAGCAGGTGCCTAGAGTAGCTTCTCGGGACGTTAAAATGTCCAGCAGCATTCCCTCCCTACTTCCTGGGTGGGAAGAGGCCCCACCCCACTGCCCATCTGTCAGGTGTCCGTTTTCTGCTGCAGCCACGTGCCTCGCCTGCTGCCTGCTACTCCGTGCCGGTTCCTGGTTGGAACCCCCCTGCCCCCCCCCGCCCCGCCTGTGCCTGCTGGGTGACTCTTCTGTCACCTGATCTGCCCTGGTGGGAGGTGTCTCCTTTCAAGTGTCCTTTCCCAGAACAGCCCGTCCTGACTCTCCCAGGACACAAGCATCTCGGCTCTGCCTTCCTGAGTCCTTCAACATCCTGGCCTCGTGTCATCATCTGGGTCAGAGTGCCTTTCTCCCTGTGCGGCTGTGGGGGTCTTGGGGGGAGGGGGTCTCTATTTCAATCCCATATTCCCCTGGTCCAGAGCTTCCCCATTGTTGTCCTAACCTTGTGTCCACTCCTTCCAGTGGATGATGGGATACTGGCGGTTCAAGGGTGTCCGGAATGCCAGGAGAGTATGGGCCACCTGCAGATCTGGCCAGCTGACTTGGGGGCAGCTTGCAAAAACTTCCTTGCTTTCAAAAAACGGGAAAAAAAACCACAAGTGTTGGCGAGGATGTGGAGAAGGTGGAACCCTCCTACGCAGCTGGCAGAATGAAAAGTGGGGCAGCCGCTGCGGAAAAGAGTTTGGCGGTTCCTCAAAGAGTCACACATAGAGTCTCCATGTGACCCAGCAGCTCCACCCGTAGGGACCCACCCAGAAGAACTGGGAACAGGTGTTCAGACAAATCCTCGTACAGAGGAGTTCGTGGCGGCTCTATTCACACTAGCCAAAAGGTGGAAACTGCCCAAATGCCCATCAGTGGATAAAGGATAAACAAAACATGGCATATCCATACATGGGAGTAGTATTCAGCCATAAAAAGGAACAGATCCCTGACTCGCTACAGCACAGATGAACCTTGAAAACGTTAACTAAAAGCCAGGCCCCAAAGGAAACATACTGTATGATTCCATTTATTCAAACTGTCCAGAAAAGGCAAATCCATAGAGACAGAACGCAGATGGTGGTCACCAGGGGCTGAGGAATGACTGTTAATGTGTATGGAGTTTCCTCTGGGGGGATGAAAATGTTCTGGAACGGGACAGGGGTGGTGACTGCACAACGCTGTGAATGTACTAAACGCCACTGAATTGTATATTTAAAAATGGTCAATTTTCTGTTAAGTGTACACTACTACAGTCTTGTTTTTAAAAAACAAAAACCCTCCTTGCTGTGAGAAAGAGAGGGAGGATGGGGTTTGGGTCTGGCCTGGACAGGGGAATTCACATGGCAGGATCCACGTGAGTGACCTGCGTGGAAGAGAAATGCCCTGAACACCTGTCTGCCCCCCGCCCCCGGCTTCCACTGACCTCCAGGGCACAGATGCCCTGAGCCACGGGGAAGAAGAGGCCTTGACCGGAAGGCCAGTAACACGTGGGAAAACATATGTGACTTAATGTCAGATGAGAAAGGAAGAGAAAATTGTGTGTAAGCTCTGATTCTAACAACTTTGGCCAAATTAGCACTGGTCTTCGTAAGAGTACAAGCAGAGAATGTGGGGAAAGGAAAGCAGATTGACGAGGGTGGCAGCATTGGAGCCGTGCTGTTTCTTCTCCTTGGACTCCTTTTGATGTTATTTGTAATAAGACCCCGAGTCAGGTGGGGAGGCGCCAGGGACGGCAGGTCTAGCTATCAAGAAGGCGAACAATGAACAGGTGGCCGCTGGCTTTCATCTCCAGAGGGACGCTGACTGCACAGAACGTGAGCACAGGCCGCCTGCGAGTTCTTAAAATAGCGCCCCCAGCAAGCAGCAAAGGCCCCGGGAGGGTGGGAAATTTGGGCTCGGGCAGGATGTGGAGTGGGTGCTGCTGGTGGCCGCCAGGAATTCATTAGCAGCATCTCTGCCTCCTCCAGACGGAGCCAGGCGGGGAGGAGTGCGTCTCGGAGGCGGAGAAGGTGGCCATGGATCTCAAGGACCCCAACCGCCCCCGGTTCACGCTGCAGGAGCTGCGGGACGTACTACACGAGAGGAACGAACTCAAGTCCAAAGTGTTTCTGTTGCAGGAGGAGCTGGCGTACTACAAGAGGTGAGCGTCCCCGGGAGCTCCCAGGCTGGCTGCTTTCTGGGGTTGTAGGAGGTCTTGGGAAAACAAGGATTGCACCTGTCTCCATTCTGGGGACCCTGTCTGGCCTGAAGGACTTACACACACGCTCACAAGCCCTTTCTGAAACTCTTAGGCCCAGGTGCATTTTATAATTCAGAACTTTGCAGCTGTGAGAAAGGAACAGTCCACAGACTGTACGTACATAACATACACCACCAGGATCTGGGGCGGCTCCCCAAAATCAACCACGTTAATATTTTCACAGCGAAAGATGTGAATGTTCACACTAACTGGGATAAATAACCATGATAATCAGGCTCATGAGAGCTCATTTCAAGTTCTGCCACCAAATGAATGACCAAAACATGAATTTTCATTTTTAGAGCTTTTTGGGTTTTTGAATTGCAGATTAGAGATGGTAGAGCCATACAGCCTAAGTATTTGTTCATTCATCCCACAGCCAGTGAACTTGCATTTATTAAGCTGCACTGTCAGAGATGGTAGACACTAGCCATGTGGCTGTTTACATTTAAATGAGTTAAAATAAAATTTAAAATCCAGCTCCTCAGGTGCACTCACCACATACTTGTTCAGCTTCATAGACACTACTCCTCTTTTGGTTTCTGAAAACATTCTACACTTGTTTCTACCTCAGGACCTTTGCATATGCTGGTCCTGCAGCTGGGAAAACATTCCCCTTGGCCCTTCCCATTGGTGACTCCTGGTCATTCAGAATTCAGGTCATAGGTCACCGCCTCAGAGAGGCTGTCTTTCCCTCGTACCACTCATCCAAAGGAGTGCCCTGTTGAAGTCACTGTCACTTTACTCAGTTTTACTTTTTTCATGGCCCTTCACCATCTTTGATCCTATTCCTTAATGTGCTTGTTTTATTGTCTGTTTCCATAACAGACTACAACAACATGAGACCAGAAAACAAATTTGTCTTGTTCATGGCTAAGTTCCCAAGTCTTAGAATGAAGCTTAGCACAGAGTAGATACTTCTCGAATAGAAAGCCAGAAGGAAGGACACTTGCACCAGATGTGGTTCCTGATCTAGTAGGGAAAATAAGAGATACACAGAAAATAGAGCGCCACGTATTTTTATTGAAAACCCACTGTATGCCTGGCACGTAAGAAAGTTTAACTGGTACTGTGTGCACTGGCTGTTCAAAGGGAGAGATCACTTCTCAGGGATGAGGTAGAAATCAGGAAGGCTTCATGGAGGGGGTGGCACTTGAACTGGGCTTTCCCTAAAGGACAGGGTACTGTTCAGGTATGGGAGACGTTGAGGGGTGGGTGCCATATTCCAGATGGAAGAAACCACAAAGGTAGGGAGACGGGATTTGGCAAGGACAGGAGACAGGAAGTAGTTCTATGTGGCTAGATTCTTCAGAGGAACTGAAAATTGCCTTTTTGCGATGTTGGTTCCTTTCCTGAAATTCTTCACATTTGACCAACTGGGCCAAAGAGACCACAGGCACCTATGTCCACTGCTTCCAGGGCTCACCCCTTCTCTTAGCTGGCCATGCCCGTTGCTAAGAGACCAGCCCCCCAGGCAAAGAGACTACTGGGGTACAGGACACTTTTGCCATCTTCCTGGGTCCCCCTATTCCCAGTATAAGCCCTCCCAGACCATCAGACAATACCCTTCTGGAATATTCCAGCTCTCACAGAATTTTTTACTCTCTTATCTCACTCCTCTCAACTCCTCCTAGTGAAGAAATAGAAGAGGAAAATCGAATACCCCAACCTCCCCCGGTCGTCCACCCGAGAATGTCCCCCCAGCCAGAGTCTGGAATCAAGCGACTGTAAGTGATGTGCTTCTAGAGTGTGCAGCTGCTCGAGCACAGCTGACCTGGTGGTTCACACAGCCTCTCACTTCTGGGCACCTGCTCCAGGGCCAGGCTTGTCACTAACCACCTCCTGCTGAGACAGGCTTAACCCCGGAGCACATAGGGCCTGGCCCTCAACTTTCAGTTCATCTCTGCACCTGAATGCTGAGTTCCTCCTGGGGTTCCCCGGGCCAGAGAGGTTTGGGTAAGGCTGAGAGGGTGGAAAGGGGGTGGGGCCTGTGGCTGAGGCTCAGGGCTTGAGTGTGTCAGGTGGGGCAGTCTCCGGGCAGCAAATAAGGCTGGTGGGGGAGATTCATGCATCCGAAGGGCCTGCAACCCCAGCTTGCCAAGGTCCAGAATGGCCCTTGGTCCACCCCATCTGTGCATTTCTGTGATGACTCCCCCACTCCCCCATCTCTCCAGTAAGTATTTATTGCTACAGAATACATGCAGAGTCAGGCCCTGTTTGCTGTGGGGAACACACAGGAAGAAAGAACTCAGCCTTGCCTTCAACTGGACTTTAAACTACTTGAGTGGTTCTTTATATCAAAAGACCCCTTTGAGATTCGGAGAGTTTGTAGACTCTCTCCCTGGGGGAGGTGAAAAACCACACATACAGTTGTGCATACAGTTTCCGGTTCATTGACCCTTGTAGCCCTCCACATAAGGGTGAAAACCTGTGGTCTGGTTGGCTACTATCTGCTAAGAGGCTACTACGTGCCAGTACCATTCCTGCAGATAGATGAGCTCATCGAGTCCCCGCGGTACCCCTGTGAGGTAGAGACACTGTCATCCCCGTTTCACAGTTGAGGAAACTGAGGCAGCTGCCTAAGGACATTCAGCTCTTAAGAGGCAGAGCCAAGGTTCAAACCAGGCAGCCTGGCTCCAGAGCCCATATTTCAGACTATCTGCCAAGTGTGCACACTGACACTGTTGTCTTGTAGACTTGTTATCTCCCCGAAGAGGGTCTTCCTGGCTCTTGGCCTTCCAGCTGTACCCACGGCGTATTACAGAAGAGGCCTCCTGTCTTTCTCCCAAACTCTGGCAGAAGTTTTGTGAAAGCAGGTGGCGTGGGTTGGAAAGCCACCGGGAGCATGTGGGGAGAGCAATTAGGGTGTTACTTGGGTGCCTCAGCTTTTAAAAACCAGTTCCATTGGGAAGTTCTTGGGTAGCTCTGACCCTGTGAAGTGACTTGATGCTCAGCGGTGGTGGACGGGAAGGGCAGTGCAGAATGTGCCCTCATGACTGCCGAGCGTCTCCTGTTGGGAGGGGGTGGCTGCCCTCTAGAGTGTGCACGGGAACGCGTGGCTCCTTCCCCAGCCTCTCTTGCCAGCTTCACATTGCTTATTTGCTTGGCCCTCGATCTCTGCGTGGAGTCCCTAGTTCTGGTTAGGGGTCGGTTCCATGCTTGGAACCAGAAAGTCTCCTCTGAATCCCAACACCATTTGGCCACATATTAGTTAGTAATCTAACATCGGCAATTGAAACTCAACTCAAAGTAACTTAAGAAAAACTGTGAACTGAGGAACCCAAAATTCCCAGGTCAGGCTGGTTTCAGGCTCAGCTGGATCCAGGCCTTGTCATCAGGGCTCTACCTCGTTCCCTCCACCTCTGGCTTGGTTTTCCTTTATGGGGGCTGTATTCTCGGACATGCTGTCCTTCAGGGTGGCAGCATGACAGACATCAGCTCAGGCTTCTACTTTCTTTGGTCTGAAACTCCAGTGGGAAGAAAATTTTCCACAGGAGTCATAGAATCAAGTCTCATTGGCTAAGACTGGGTCACATGGCCTCTATGCCAACCACAGGGCAGTGCATCCGTCGGCCAGGTCTGGGTCTCCTCCTCGTGACCGGGGCTGGGATGGCTCTAACTCGGTCTGGTTCAGATGGACTGAAATTAGGGGAAGAATGGGCCCCTAGGCAGACAGAAGGAGTGGGCGTGCACTGCGGCCTCATCATGGGGGTGAGGGAGCCCTTCGGTCTCAATCTCTGATATACTTAGTACCCAGGGACACTCTCACCTTTGGGTAGGGTTTCTCATCCAGTGCTAAGAAATGGGATTGACTTTGCTTAGACTCTGAGCCACCTGCCAGCCCCACGCATAGGTAAGGACGAGCACGATGGATTTTGTGTTCCGATAGCTGTCACTTTGGGTGAAAAGCTGGGGGAGCGGAGAAAAAGTTCATGAGCCCTCACAGTCCGCCCCTGGGCTGAGGCAGGGCGGGACCAAGAGACCATCCCTGTGCGTCCTTGAGCGTTCATTGGCAGCTCTTTAAAAATCAGGCCTTTTTAGCATCTTCACGTGTGCTGCATGCACGACTCCTCCAGCACAGTAATTCTAAGATGTATGCATTTCTAAGCCTGCCTTCCAAAGCCGGGCTGTCCTGATTCTGTAGTTAGTTTTCTGCTCCGGCCGCCTTTCCTCACAGAAAGGCAATTAAGAGTCGGCTTTTGCAAATCCCAAACTGGGTAAAATCCAGAGGAAAGTTATCAGAATTAGCCAACAATCTTCTTCTTCCCACTGGTTTTTCTACCTACACCTGAAGAAGCTGTGGTGTTGAATCCTGTTTTCCAGATTGTTCCACAAAGGATCCTGGGCCCTTCTCCCCTTTAGTGTGGCCTCTGTCTGCTCAGCAGGACCTGGGGCTCGGAGTCTGGCAGGAGAAGCAGCTGGAATTGGGGAGCCAGCAAGAGAGAAACAGACAGAGAGGGAGAGAGATCAGAATGCCCCATCCAGAGGGTGCAGGTGGCCAGTCCCGTGGCCACTCTGGCCTTCTAGGGGATGACTGGAAGATCAGGCTGGCACAAAAGGCTTTTGACCAGCCCAGGCAGGACACTGGGTGCCTTTGTCCACCTCGGCTGCTGACTGGGAGCTGCATCAGTGCGGCCCAGGAGCCCAGAGCCAGGGGCAGGGACAAATCTCCCCCGGCACCTGGGGCAGGGAATGGCGGTTCTCAAGACCGTTCCATGCCTACCTCCCTTTCCATCCCTCACAGATCTGGCACCTCTTGGGGTTCACTTGTCCCTTCACCCTTGCTTTTGTGGAATATTAGTCACACGGCCTCTCTAGTATAGGTCACGGCTGCTTTCCGGCTCAGCTTCGTGCCCTTGACCAGGTTCCTCCATCCGCCAAGTGAGCAGTAGCTACCATGGAGGTTTGAAGGGCCTTTATCGGCTCACGCCACCTGAACTAAGATATCTTCTACCCTGTCAGAGACTCAGAGCTAGGACGATTAGCCCCATTTCTCAGATGTGTCACGGGCCAGGAGAAGCCCATTGACTTCCTTCGGATCGGACCATTGAGAAAGGTCAAAGTTGGGATTTCAACCCATGCCTTCTGCCTCCCGCGCCCCCCATTTCTTCAACCCATGCCAAGTCACCAGCTGCGGGCGGACTGCCCAGTTCCCTTATCTCTCGAGTGCACCACGAGCCAGGGACGTCAGCGTCTGCGTTTCTGGGCTGAACTGGTGAAGAGAACCAGAGACTCCTGTTGCCAGTCAAAACTATACCCAGAAGACAGTCCAAGGATAGCTTGTGACCAAGCAGCTGCTGGCCGGAGAGTCCAGGTTGGCACCGCCTGGGAAGGTCATGAGGGAGCACAGAGTGACCCCAGCGTTATCCCCAGTGGCCACCAGGCACCAGCGCCCCCTTTGTGTGGTCTGCATCTCTCGGTCACAGCCCCGCAGACTCACACACAGCGGCCTTCTGCAGAGCCTGGCGGAGGGGCTGAGCCAGGAAGCAGGCAGCGGGGACACGGGGACGGCCAAAGAAGCTATGGAGCAGAACAGCTGGTCACACACGCCGGCAAGGTTGGCCTTCAGAGTAGGCGGCCCCCAAAGCATCAAACAGTTGTGGCAACAGTGCATTCTGTCCCTGTCCTCCTACCCATCGCCCTCCTCGCGTCAGCCCAGAAATAGCTTCTTCACAGCCGCCCGTTGCACTGCCTGAAATGCCATTGTCGCAACTTCATTTGGATCGAGTCTTCTAGAAATCATCAGTGGGGAGGGAGTAAGTAAAACCAGCTACACCATATCCAGGACATAAACGTTTGACCGAAACAAGCCAGCTTTTTTTCGAGGAAGGGGCTGTCCCTCTGGAGGAAGTGGTTCCTGCCAGGAGGTACCTGGAATAGGGAAGGAAGGTGGCCGTGCGTCCAGGGACACATACAGTTACTTGGCCAGAACCCTCCAGGTGCGCCAAGGCCCCTGGGCACCCATCTGACCCTGACGGGACCCCAATGAAGGCAGGCAAACATGTCACCCTGGGTCTGGGGCCATCTTGCACGATGATTGTGTCTTTGGGGGTTCCTGCTAGGCTGAGAGGTGTCCTGGCAGAGCTCGGTGTAGAACTGTGTGGCTTGGAGCCCCTGACAGCCTGGCCTTGGGGGAGTGGGCATTTGATAAAATGTATCCCCTTTTCTTGTCACCATGAGAAGATACCCATGTGGGCTCTGCCAAGATGCCAACTCCCAGCTACTCCGTGAAGTATATCAGAGGTAAATCCAAACACAGATAATCCCCAACCTCATCTGAGATAGTCATTCCTATCTTTTCCCAGCCAGAATCTAAAAAAACAAAACAAAACAAAGTTGTTCAAAATCAGCTCTGGTGGCTTGAGTGGAGTCCCTTCATTTTCCTTGCCAAGACAAGGGACTGATGCGTAGTCACTGTCAGCTCTGACTTGACGCAGGGGGTGGCTAATGCAGGCTCTCTGCCTCAGGTCTCCTGCCCGGCCCCCCCCAGGCCACCTCATCTTCTCTCCTGGATGCCCCCTGGCTGCCTTCTTGGGGGCGCAGAGCCTGCAGTGCATGGCAGTTAGGGGAGTTGTGCTGGAAAACACCCGAGGGTGTCGCCACTAACCCACGGCAGCTCTGATTCCTTCCTTCCCAGCCCCAGGCCTGCTTTTCAGCCCCAGGGGCCGCCCTATCTTCCCTCGGTGCTGTGTGAGTTTGCTGGGGCTGCCGCAGTCAAGTCCCATGAGCTGGGAGCCTTCTGCAGCCGAAACGTTTGTCTCGCGCCTCCGGAGGCGAGGAGCCCAGGATCCAGGTGTTGGCAGGGGTGCGGTTCCTCGTGAGGGCTGAGAGAACATTTTGTGCCTCTCCTAGCTTCAGTGGCTTGCCGGAGATCTCTGGCCTTTGCCGGCACGTAAGAAGCATCGCCTGGACCCCGGCCTTCATCTTCACCATGTAGCAGTCCTCCTGTGGGCGTGCCTGTGTTCAGATTGCCCCCTTTTAAAAAGATCTGCTCTTCTTCAGTATAACTTTATCTTAACGTGTTACCTCTACAAGGATCCTATCTCCAAATAGTTACTTTCTGAGCTACTGGGGGTTAGGACTTCGCCATGAGTTTTGGGGCGGGGGAATACACATTTCCACCCATGACATCTACCATAAGCAAACCCTTCAGCTGGTCTCTGTGTGCCATGTGTTTATTTTTCATGCCTCCCTGTTTTTATCTTCTCTGTGTCTATCTGTACTTCTCTAACCAGGATCTTTACAGCCATAATGCCCATGGTAGCAGCTGGCCTGATAATAGATGACCCCACGCTGCAGCCTGTCCGAAGACTTGTTTCCCTTGTAGGCACTGGGTTTTGGTGGGTTCGTTTTGAGCTGTGCCTTTGGAATGTGTGCTGCGGCTCTGCTGAGGCTGGCCCGCCTTCCTCGGCCACTTTAGCTGCATGGCCATCACCTGCGTGTTCCCATTTGAAGTGGGTGTCAAGTGTGATTTCGAACATGCCCTCGTGAGTCTTGACCTACACGAGTGAGGCCGTGGAATTCTCGGCTGTGTCACCGATAATTCTTTTTGTCTTTTTCTGTTTCCATTCTAAATACCACCTTGTCTATGATCCAGTAAAGAAGGTCCTAAGTGACGGGTCAGTAATCAACGCCCACTGTGACCCCCCCCCCCCCGCCCCCCGAGTGACACTAACGCTGTGTTTTCGACCTTCACGCCCTGGCTTTCTAAACCGCTTTGTTTTGCCAAGCCATTGTCAGAAAGCCATTTGGTTGTCTTTAAAAAAGGAAGAGCGGAGGAAGGGACCAATGCTTTGTTTCTCTCTGTGTCCCCCTGGACAGGGAGTGGCACGTGGCTTTCCCGCTTGAGTCAGGTAGAGGTGAGATGTAACAGTGATGTGTTGCTGCTGTATTTTTGGCCAGCTCACTGCCCTGATTACACCATGGAAAGAGCTCACAAATAACACGGTATGAACATCGCGCTTTCATTCGTCAGTACACATATCTGTTGTAGAGAAAAGAAACTTCAGCCGGTACAGAGAATTTGTCCAGATACACTCGGCTTGCCCCAGCTTTCAATGAAAGACCACTTTATTCCTGGTAGGAGGTGATCATAGGGTCCAGTAACCACAGAATAGTAAAATCATTTTCACCCAGATGTGATTAAAGCTGAACTCCACAGGCCATGGCACTTAAAAAAAAAAAAGCTAATAGGGGAACAGAACTAAAAATAGTTGATCTGAAGCTTTAGTCTCTCAGTAGTGCATTCCTATTCCTTCCTGCCCCCGGGGAAACATAGCTGTTATCTCTCTTACCAAGTTCAGAGACCAAAATTCAGAAGTAGCGGATTCGGTGAGAATAGAATAAATCTCATTAGGAACTAGGAGTATCAAAGGACAGTGGGCAGTTTAGGAAAGGTTTTTGGGAGAAATTCAAGGTGGGCCACCTCAGGCTTACTGGCCAGGGTCCTGGTCTTTGTGGAGGTGGAGCCAAAGCAGACCTTGTTTTAAATGGGCCAGTTTTGGGGCGCCTGGGTGGCTCAGTCAGTTAAATGTCCAGCTCTTGATTTCAGCTCAGCTTTGCTCTCAGGGTTGTGAGACTGAGCCCCACGTCGGGTTCCAGGCCAGCGTGGGGCCTGCTTAAGATTTTCTTATCTCCCTCTCCCCCTCTCTCTCTCTCTCTCTAAAAAAATAAATGGGCCAGTTTAGGGGTGCCTGGCTGGCTTAGTCCATGGAGCATGTGATTCTTTTTTTTTAAGAGCGAGAGAGAGCGCGTGTGCAAGGGGTTGGGGGACAGAGGGAGAGGGAGAGAGAATCTCTCAAAACCCTGAGATCATGACCTGAGCCGAATCAAGAATCGGACACTTAACTGACTGAGCCACCCAGGCACCCTGAGCATGTGACTGTTAAGCTCAGGGTTGTGAGTTCAAGCCTCACATTGGGTGTGGAGCCTACTTAAAGTAAAATTTAAAAAAAAATTTTTTTTTTTTAACGGGCCAGTTTATAACCTTTTTGCCTGTGATTTCTGCCTTCATCTTTGAGGCATCGGATGATTTACTTTGATCAATGATCAGTTGTCACAGCTGCTTTTGGTTTCGGGTTGTTTTGGGTTTTTTTGTTTTGTTTTGTTTTGTTTTTTTTAGAGAGAGAGCACGTGGGGCAGGGGTGGGGGCCAGTCAGAGGGAAAGGGAGAGACAGAATCTTAAGCAGGCTGTATGCCTAGCGGAGTCTGACACAGGGTTTGATCTCATGATACTGAGATCATGACCTGAGCCACCCAGTGCCCCAGGAATCACAGCTGTTTTAAAAAGCCCTCTTGGTCTACATTAGCTCCTACCATGTAGCAAGTTAGAGTGCTAACTTGTAAAGGCTTTCACCCTTAGATCAATTTTTGACACTGTAAATTGTCTTCCCCAATTTCATTCGCATACAACATTCAGAGTGTTTATCCAATGACAGAACCATGTGTACTATTACTTATTTTTCAATTGTCTCATTTTTCTGAAATACCTACTTTCAACTCCTCTCTAGCAATAATATCCATGAAATCTGGGCTTTGATGTGCTGCGTATGTACTTTCTGATTCACGTTACGTAAGAAATTAAAAACATTCGTCTCTTTATATCAGAATCATCTTAAACTCGATGTGGCTTTGTTATTATCTTCTCTGCATCATTAGGGTAAGGAAGGTTTCTAGAAGGTTTCTAGTGGTTTTTTATTTCCACTGGTAAGGGGAAGAGACTGTCAGCAGTGCTTAAGAGAGGAGATGCATCACACATCACCTATGTGCATGCCCCGTTCACACCGTGTCACCTCCCAGGTTCGGTGACAATGATGTGCAGAATCCCCCTGCTGCTTTCTCAAATAACTCTGACCCACGCCCCCACTTTTTCTTTCACACCTTGAGTTGATTTGCTTCCTTCCACATTTGCTGCTGTATGTCCTGGCATGGCAAAACCTCTACAGTGCACAGCAAAGGGCCGGGTCTCATTTCTTTCTTTCTCTTCCAAAAAGGTTTAGCTTCTTCTCCCGAGACAAGAAGCGTCTGGCCAACACGCAGAGGAACATGCACATCCAGGAGTCCTTTGGCCAGTGGGCCAACTCCCACCGTGATGACGGTTACACGGAGCAAGGACAGGAAGCCCTGCAGCACCTGTGACCACAGCCCCCCCCCCGCCCTCGGACCGGAACTGTCCCCCGCCAGCACCTGCAGCGGAACCTGGCAGCCCCAGGTGTCACGACCTTGCACACCTCTGGGTTCAGATGCACCCTCAGAACTGATCCCTCAAACAGACTGTGTGCTTTGAGGAAGCACATTGAAAAACTGATGCCAAACTCTAAAGACATGTTTATTTATACCCAGGGCTATCACCGTTTATAATAGATGACCGATCCCTTAGGATATATATTTAATAATACCATGAGCGGAGGCCAGACTTTTGCATTAACTTCAGTAACACAAGCTTCTTTAAGCCAAATACATCACATGCCACTATAATTGGTGTTTGACTTGCTTTGTATGAAATTCTATGTGTAGAGGTTTTATTAACACATTTGTCATACTTAAATGGGAGGCAGCAAAGCGGTAGATTTTCATTAGAAATCGTCATGGTGGTAATATATAGGATGCATCCGTTAGATGAGCAGGGCCTCGAAGTCACCAGACAAACCGGCCCCACTTAGATGCGAAACAACAGAAAACATGGACGACAGTCCTCCCGCCCAGAAACTGGAGACAACTTTGCAAGAGCCAGTGGTTCTCTTTTGCACCTTGTTACTGATATTGCCTAGAGCATGTAGCGAGTGCCTTGGAATCAGCTGTGAGTTATGCAGTACTAACCAAACAAAGTTGCTAAGGATGAGACATTACAACCTTTCTCATTTGTATTTTTTTCCCTTCTTTCTTCCTTTTAGCCTTCCATATATCAAACACTTAGTCCCCTATAAAGAAGACAGGTGTACCGAGCGGATTGGGAATGGGGTGGGGGAGCCTAGGGGATCCAGGATTGGGGGGCGGNAGGTTTGGGGGGAGGGGGGTAGGTTCGCCAGTGCGAGGGCGGTGGGTGAAGAGATTGCTTGGGGACCGCATGTCAGGCTGACTCATGGGACTGTGGTGGCAGACAGAGAGCCAGAAGCCTGCATCTGGTGAGCTGGGGTTTTGCCCAAATAGCACTGTCTTTCTCTCTACCCACAGAGGACTCAGGGCACAGACTGGGTGCTGACAGATTGAGAGAGGTAGCATTTGCTAACAGAATGCTCAAGTGCATCTGACGGGTCCACCATCTACACATTGCTAAGAAACCATCACACTGGTTTACGGAGTTGACGGGGGCTCCGTTTCCAGACTGCTGACAATAATGATCAGACAGGATAATGCTGCTTCTGCACAGCGGTTCTCAAACCTGACTGCCCACGAGAATTCTCAGTTGATTCTCAGTATAAAAGCAGGTGTATGAAGGAACCCCCCTGACCCCACCCCTGGCCACCTTTAGTTGCCCTTTCCCCAGGAGTGACAGGTGTGGCCAGTTTTTTGAGCATCTTTCTTGAAAAAGCATATAAATATACATGCAGTTATGTAACAAAATATATTTTTCCTTTTTTTTTTACATAAACGGCAGCATACTATGTATGTGCTATTCTGTACCTTTCTTTTCTTAGAATACCCTGAAGACGACTCCACCTCAGCACATAAGATATGGGTCTCAGTGTCCCCCAAGGACATGTGGCAATGTCTGGAGACGTTTTTGGTGTTTTGGTTGTCACAACTGCTACTGTCATCCAGTGGGTAGGCTGCTCGACATCCTGCCACGCTCAGGACAGCCCCACAACAATGACTCTTCCACAGCAGATGTAATAGTGTAAGACTGAGGACCCCTGGTCTCCCATGTAGATGCGTAATTAATTCATGTTTGTCCGTAACCCCCATGATGGACAGGGAGCTTCCTTCCAATCTTTTACTGCCTAAAACAGCACTGCACACTTTTGCACACATATGTCAGTCTGCAGAATAAGCTACAAGAATTACTTGCTAGGCGATAGGGTGTATGCCTTTGTCATGTGGCTACTGCTAAGGTCCCTGCTGTGGGGCTCTACCAATTGTTTTGTTTTGTTTAGTTACCAGGGCCCATACAAGATGAAGCCTGAATGTCAAGGATGGGGTCTGAGTGTGCACATGTACTTAACCCATCCATGTTCTGGAACCCAGGGTTGATAACTGCTGGCTTGGACGGTGTAAACACCGTGACTGGATTTCTTTCTTTTGATGCTGTCTCACCACACATGCTTCCTTGATGTGGAATGCTCCTTTAGCTGAAGTACCTACCAACTCTAGCCCATAACATGCTTCCCGTGACGTAACAGGGAGCACTTTGTGAAACCTGAGTGAAATCAGAATGGTGTTCCTGCACAGCTGTTTTTTGAGACATGGGAGACAGTAAAATTCTGCACTGGAAATTTACAAAGGAAAGAGTCTATTTTTCTAAAACTGTTCTAACAGCTAATAGCAGTTTTAAGATAGAGCAGGTTCCCTACGTAACAAAGAGATTCATATTCTGAATGCAAAAACCTAGTTGTGAATGTGTTGAGTCTTGATACTAAGTCATTTACTTTGCATGAAACATCTTGAATTTTAAGAACCTGAGCTTTCAAAGATACAGCCATTGATAAAACAAAAATGCTAAGTGTCACCTTTGTGAAAATCCTGTGAAGAGCATGGTACTTTTCAAAGCCCTCAGAAACTAAGGTCAACATATCCAGCCCCCAAACAAATGGGAGGAGGCCGGATGTCCAAGAGAAGACAAATCCATCTATCAGAACCAGACCGAAGGCTGTCATTGATTTCTCTTCATTTCCACGCTCACTTCTTTGGAGCGCCACAAACCAGAGCCCCAGAGGCCTGCAACTTTGGTTCTTCATTTTAAATGCCAGCCTCCCTGCCAAAAACAGGGAAGAAGAAAAGGCAGCATTTGGCTCAAGAACGGAGTTACATTTGTTCAAGAATAGCTGGTTGCTGACCCAGACCACTGTTCACACTGGNTGCTTCTTCCTCTCCCACTCCCCCTGCTTGTGTTCCCTCTCTCGCTGGCTGTCTCTATCTCTGTCAAATAAATAAATAAAATCTTTAAAAAAAATAAAATAAAATAAATGCCAGCCTTNAAATGCCAGCCTCCCTGCCAAAAACAGGGAAGAAGAAAAGGCAGCATTTGGCTCAAGAACGGAGTTACATTTGTTCAAGAATAGCTGGTTGCTGACCCAGACCACTGTTCACACTGGCTTTGCTATGAAGGACATTCTCCCTGAATTCACTTTTCTATCCCATTTTTATTTCAGTTCAACAAGCCTTTACACTATAAAGATGGAAAAGATAACAAATTACTCTGACCAGATTTCGGTTCCCAGGAGTCTGAGAGCAATGCAAATGATTTTTGGTCATCACCTCTTTTTGCAAGTCCCCAAAATGGTCAATTCCAGCAGATAGGAGAAAATCAAGATTGCAAAAACAAATTCTCTACTGCCAAATTAAAAGAGAATTCTCTACTGCCACATGCCTTCCTGTATAGATACCAGTGAGGACAAAACTGTTTCTAAAGTTTATTAAATAATGGGTCCTTGGAACAACAAGATGAAGAGAAATTTCATAATATCAGCATGCTCAGCTTAAACCTCGGTTCCAGATGGGAAGGAAAACTTACTCCAGACCCCATCACCATCAGCAAGTTTTATTCAAGCATTGGACATACACACTATATAAAAACAACACAAATCTCTCTGTGCTTCTATTCATGCTATGTCTTCGTCTGGGTTCTGGTGGTGGTGGTGAGCCTCTATTTACTTCGGTCCCTCTTCTCCTTCCCCTTGGCTCTGTCATCTCTGAAGTCCCTCTCTCTCTCCCAGTCACTTTCCGGCCACACCCTGGCTGGCTCTCTGTCCTGCCATCTCTTCTCCCGGCCACGGTCGTAGTCTCGGTCCCTTGTCCGAGAGTCCCAATGTCTTTCTCGAGACCGAGATCGCTCCCGCTTTTCCCTTTTTCCCTCTCTGTATTGGTCGTTTTTAACAATTGGCAAATTAATGGGTTTTCGAAAAGGCCGATCACGGCCCCCAAATCTTAGTTGCCCGGATTCCTTTTTCCCCCCAAGACCTCCTCCAAGTCGCCGAGGGATCCACCCTTTGAGGGTCCTTTCCAGTTCGTAGTCGACAAATATCTCATGCTGGTCAATAACCAAGCCGTCTGCATCCCGGTAAGCTTTGATCAGAGAACGCTCCTCTTTGTACTCAATGAAGGCATAGCCCTTTGAAAAGCCCGTGACCAAGTCCCTCACCAGCCTAAGCCGCCGGATGTCCCCATAGCGGGAAAATACTTCCTTTAACTTCTCCTCTTTGGTCTGCAAGTTTAGTCTTGCCACAAACAGGGTGAGGAGGGGGTCTCCCGTGACGCCTTTGTTGGGGGTGTACCGTGCCAACATTGCCCTCCAGACGGCGCGATCGTGTGGGTCTTCATCAGTGCCATCAATGCTGCCAGCTTTAAGCGGGTCATACTCCTTGGCAATGGGCATCCAATCGTTCATGTTCTAGGAAGGATCACAGGAAGCTTTTATGTAGCACCTACTGTACGCTACTCATTTAATCCTTACAACAACCCCGTGAAGTAGATACTGTTATTCCACTCCTTCAGAAGGGAAGGAAGCAGGACCAAGAACCTGAAGCCTTCCAGTTACAAAGTGGGTGGAACAGTATCAAAGCCAGACAGTGGGGCTCCAAGATGTTGTCACACGCTGCTCCACCCTCCAATCCAGGAAGAAGCAAAGGGCAATGTACTTGAGTTTGATCCATCTATGTATGATCCAATTTAGTCACATCAGGACACTTACCAACTACATTATAATGTGGCAAAGTGGATCAAAATCCAGGCTCGCCTTTCAGGCTAAAATGGTTACAGGAAAACCAGCCTGGAAACTGCTATGAAAAATGGTGTTTTTGCGGCGCCTGGGTGGCCCAGTCGGCTGAGCGTCTGCCTTTGGCTCGGGTCATGATCCCACGGTCCTGGAATGGAGCCCTGCATCGGGCTCCCTGTTCAGCAGGGAGCTTGCTTCTCCCTCTCTCTCTGCCCCTCCCCGCCTTGTGCGTACATGCACACTTTCTCCCCTCTCAAATAACTAAATAAAAAGAAAAAGGGTATTTTTAAAAACTCTTTACTACCAAGAATTTCAAACATGTACCCACGTAGAGAATGGCATAACCCTCCACAAACTCATCACCAGACTCTGACCAACACGTGGCCAGTCTTGTTTCATCTGTGCCCCACTCACATCCCCACTCCTAGATTACTCTGAAGGAAATTCTAGATATTATATGCGCATCTGTAAATGTCTTGATATGTGTCATTAAAAGATAAGGAAGGCAAGAACTTTTTTAAAACACAAAACTAAAGGGAAAATGGTGCTTTTGATGTAGTATTTTGCAATAGGCAGCAAAGCTAAAACCACAATGACCCAGCCGAACAGGCTCTTTGGTTCAAAGAGAATATGGGATTTCTTTCCAATCCCCTGGCTGATAATCTGTTCTTGCCTTAAGGCATGGGAATTGATTGCAATGGTAATTTTAGCCCCGCAAGCATACTGCAATTGTTATTCCTTCTGATACAGGATAATTTTTTTTTTTAAAGCGGGTGATAACAAACTGAGGGCTTCAGAGGGGAGGGGGGTGGGG
>NC_048229.1:5795936-5866835 GCF_002007445.2 Ailuropoda melanoleuca
AATAATAATAATAATAATAAATAAATAAAGAGGGTAGGAAGTTTTGGGGCACCTGGGTGGCTCAATTGTTAAGCATCTGCCTTCGGCTCAGGGCGTGATCCCAGAGTCCTGGGATCGAGCCCCACATCAGGCTCCTCTGCTGGGAGCCTGCTTCTTCCTCTCCGACTCCCCCTGCCTGTGTTCCCTCTCTCGCTGGCTGTCTCTCCGTCAAATAAATAAATAAATAAAATCTTAAAAAAAAAAAGGGTGGGAAAGTTTAAATTGAGAGGAGAGGCTGATAACATAGCAATTGATTCACATTCTGGTGAATCTGCAGGAATAATACAGTGCTTGCCAACATTTCAGACACTGCCTCTGCTCACAGGGCCACCTCTGTAAAACTTTAGAGCCATTACAGAAATCTGTTACCTTAAAACCAGTTCTCCAGGTGCTTGCCTGGTTCAATCAGTAGAGCGGGTGACCCCTGATCTAGGGGTCATGAGTTCAAGCCCCATGTTGGGGGTAGAGCTTACTTTAATAAACAAACAAACCAACCAACCAGGGCTCTGTCAAATTTATATAGTAATCTTATTCATAACATCTTTCCATGACATTTATTAAAATATCTATAATTTTTCCCCTTTTACTCATATTTTCCTCAAGGATCTTTTTGCTTTTCTTTTTCTTCAGTTGATGGGCTATGTAAGGAAAGTGATCCTTTATGGGGTGCACTATGGAATTATTTTCCCAGTAAAAAGACCAAACACTGAATAAAATCCAAAGTCAATGGCACTGCACTCAAGAAATTTGACCGTCACTTAGCCTCTTACCACAGCCCACTGCAAAATCTATTTTACACAGGATTGCTCCTCATTCCTTAAATGTGCCCTAATTCCCCAGCTCCAGGTCTTTCCCTGTGCAATTTCCTCTCCTGGGAACAGTTTCTTCCTCTCCACATCTCCACTTATGGAAATTCTATTGGTCCTTCCAAGCTCAGCTTCCAACCTCTTCCCCAGGAAGCAAATTCATCTGCCCCACAGCTCAGGGCACCTCTTCTGTAAATGTACCAATCACATTTTCCCCAAGCACACAGTAAACACTCCTTAGTCTAGTGTATGCTTTACTTTATCTCCAGATTCTAGGATACTTCCTGATGAATACCGAGGAACTGAACCAACTCCAATCAAAACTCCATGAAGTTTTTTTTGTGTCCAAACCAGACAGAAAGGATGCTTCATTGCAAACTGAGAGGCAAAACAACTTTATACTGTCTGCCACCACACTGTAAAAGGAGGGTATATGCCTGTCGTCGTTAACCAGCAACTTTGGAGAAGGTGCCTCTGGTATCCTTATCAGTAAAAGGATGATAACACAGCTGCAGCAACAGGACAAGAGAGGATTTCAGTCCCATCTGGGTGCTGCCTCTAACTCACTTTGTATTTCTCTCTCATTGCTGGAACTTCTCCACATGCAAAAAAAAAAAAAAGGAAAATAAGAGAGAGCGCTATGTTGTCTGACTCTTCCTGTTCTAGTATTCTCTAATTCCATTCTACTGGCGCTACCATTCTAGACCACACTCCCTATCCTCCATCACAGGGTTGCAGGAAAACACACACACACGCACACGCACACGCACACACACACGGGCTGTAGTAATTATAGTTAACTTGTACTGAAGACTTAGGGGGTGCCAGGCACTATGCTAAGCACTTAATTCCCCTCACCTCGCAACACTGTCAGGACAGAGGTTCTATTATTAGTGCCATTTCAGATGAGGACAGAGACACACAAAAAGCTTTCTTTTGTCCCAAATCACGAGGCTAAGAAGTAGCCTTGCTAGGGAGTTAACATTCAAGGGCTTTTACCACTCCAGAACTTGACTTGAGCTCTTAATATTTCCTTAGATGTCATAAAATATAAAACTTAGATGTCATAAAATATAAAATATATAAAATATAAAACTTTGAAGACGGAGATAGCAACAACAACAACAAAAACCAACAGGATTCTGTTTTTGAGGCTAAGGAAAGAATCCCTTCCCCAATCAACAAGAAAAGGTCACAGAAGATCCATCAAATAAAACTCGTATTATTCTACATAGAACTCCTGTTTGAAGCCTTAAGAATTCCTTGATATAGGAAAGACTTTAGGGTTCGAAGCCTACAGCCAAGAAAGAATTCTTGGGACATCTTTGGTGCAAAAAGGTGGTTTTATTAAAGCACGGGGACAGGACCTGTGGGCAGAAACAGCTGCACCGGGGTCATGAGGAGTGGTCCATTATTACTTTCAAGTTGGGAGGGGGTTAGGAATAGTGTTAAGTCTCTGAATTTTGGAAGCAAGGTTTCCATGACCTTGAGGGGGCTAGCTAGTGTTGGGAAAGGGTCATTTATTACTGCCTAAAAACCTAAGTTATGAGACCCCTGATATATATTGGTGGGTCATATGCATGGGGGATGATTGCCAACACGTACCTTGAGGGGGTAGAGATAAAGGAAGTTTCCAAAAGAATTTTTATATATTAAAGTAGACTTACGGGATCCTGGGGTTTGGGCTAAGTTGTGGGGGGGTTTTTTTGTTTTTTTTTTTTAAGATTTCATTTATTTATGTGACAGAGACAGCCAGCGAGAGAGGGAACACAAGCAGGGGGAGTAGGAGAGGAAGAAGCAGGCTCCTAGCGGAGGAGCCTGATGTGGGGCTGGATCCCATAACGCTGGGATCACGCCCTGAGCCGAAGGCAGACGCTTAACGACTGTGCTACCCAGGCGCCCCAAGGGCTAAGTTTGCCTTTTGACCTTAGCAAGGTACCAACATTGAGGCACTTGAGTCCCTAGAGGAATGTCACTCTGCCTGTTTCAAGGACTTGTCAGTGGGCTGTGGGTAGTAAGGAATAATTTTTTAATAATTTTTCTTCCGTCTTTGTTTCCCACATCATTCTTCAAATTAAAATCTGAAGAGAATTACAAAGGGATAGTCTGAATTTTGTTTCTCCTTCATGGGTATACTTCTATCGACACTAAATGCCGGGGTGCCTGGGTGGCTCAGTGTCTGCCTGCAGCTCAGGTCACCATCTCAGGGTCTGTGGATGGAGCCCCACATTGGGCTCCCTGCTCAGTGAGGAATCTGCTTCCCCCTTTCCATCTGCCCTTTTCCCCTGCTTGTTTTCTCTCTCTCAAATAAATAAAATCATTTTTAAAAATACTAAATGCCAAGGGAAAAAAAAACACTAAAACTAAATGCCAAGAGAGCAGCAGGCTTCACGGCTTCTCATGCATCTTTCCAGGAGTGGTCCCTCCATTGCAGCATTATGTTGAGATTTCCTACAATTTCTTTGGGTTTTTAAATTCATGTCATTATTTCATAAACGGGAATGAGGTTTGAGAGATGAATGGTGGGGGATGAAAATGGATGGGGAAATTAATCATTAAAGACAAAAGTGTGGCAAGTGAACAAGAACACGGGATCCAGAGACAGAACACCACATTTAAGACCTAGTCGGTTCTTGGGCAAAGTTTAAATCATCTGTAAAACGTTACGACATGCCATTTCATTAGGTTTTTGTGAGGATTAGATAAGACAGTGTCTGTGAATGTGCTTTATAATTATCAATTATTATACAGATCCGTTATTATGAAACCGTCCAACAAAGCGTGCCTCCCCCTACTGAACCCCCCGAGTTTAGAATATTCCCGCGCTTAGCATCCAAGTGGGAAACAAAACTCAAGTCGAGCCCGCGGAGCCCTCCCGAGCATGCGCAGTGGCGCCGCGGCCGCGAAGGCGGAAGTCTAGGTGGAGCAGCCTATACTCCCAGCAGCCCCATAGAACCTCAGCCTCCACCGCCGGCCCTCGAAGGTGACCCCCACCCCGCCCTCTCACTCTCTGAGTGGGAGAAGGGGAGAAGGGGCCCTTCTTCCACCCGAGCTATCGCCCCCGCTTTCCGCAACACAACCCCAGAAGGGCTCCCCCTTTGCCAGGCTTCAACATGGCGGCCGTTACACGAGTGGACACAGGGTCCGGGCCGAATTCCCTCGTCCTTCCCGTCGGAGTGGGCCCTGCTGCCGCCAGGCCGCTCCTACTCACCTCGGCAAGGCTCGAGCTTCCCTTCCCACCGAAGCCAGCGGACTCCACAGACTCGAACCGCCAGGAGATTCTTCGCGCCAGCCGGAGCAGACCTTTATATTGGAAGAAGCAGATTCGCCACGAGCAGCGATTTTTTTTTTTTTTTCGTTTTTGCTTTTAAGAAATTTAGTCTACGTGTGATGAGCCTCGAGGGTATATTATCTCCGAAGAAAATGAGCTTTTCGTTTTTTTAACTTTTGCACGACGACAGAAACTGCTAAATTGAATGGTTGAGTTGAAAGACTGTCGAATGTGCAGTTAGTCATCTGGGAGGAGCCGACTCGCCCTGCGTAGCGAAGGGATCTGTCAGCGCGGCGGATCGTCAATTCTCAGACTCACTTTGGGAATCGGACTATGTTATGGTGTTTTCAGAGGATGCGTGTGCCGGTTCACACTGCAGAAGAAAAGGGGTCAGGGAAGGCTTGACAACCCTGACTCCATCTTGCATCGGCCACCATTTTGTGGAGTTCTCTGAAGAGCAGCCCCTCTTGGAATCATGATAAACATCCTGAGGTTTGCACACCTGGCAAGTTCCCCCCGTCTCACAGAACTGAGCAAAAGAGGTCAGCCCATCACTCGGCAACCCATACCAATTGAAATTTCTCCCTCGCTGGGGTAAACAAGCTTTAAATAAAAACACTTCTCGGGACGGGCACACCAACTGAGTTGGATGGTGCTTTGTAGTTCGCAAACCTAAATAAGAGTTGTCTCCTTTTTCCTCGCTCATAGGCTCGCTCCTGAGGTTTTTCCTAAACAGTTTGGAGCAGCCGAGGAAAAGATGTGAAGCAACCTAGGCGCCTCCTGCGGACCTCCGGACGTGGCGAAGTGAGCACCGCACCCCGTGTTGCTTCTCTTAGGACGGCTCCTGTCATGGGGGGAGGGGTGACAGGCATGGTCCTCTCATATCCCCGAACTCCCACCTCGGTAGAGCTCAGGAGACTTTTCTTTCTTTCCTTTTTTTCTTTTTTTTCTTTAAGATTTTATTTTTAAAAAATCTACACACCCAAGGTGAGGCTTGAACTCAGGACCCTGAGATCGAGTCTCATGCTCCATGGGCTGAGACAGTCAGTCACCCTGAGACTTTTTTGGGGGTAACAGAGTTCCTCACTGTTAGCTGTTCAGGGGAGGGTTCCTCCCATACCGAATGGGTACCAGTCTCTCAGAAAGAGATTTCAATGATCAGCCTGCTGATTGTACAGATAAAAACTATGGCCCAGAGGCACCAGGGTGGCTAACCATCTGATTTCGGCTCAGGTCCTGATCTCATGGTTGTGAGATGGAACCTTGCCTCAGGCTCCTCGCCCAGTGGGAGTCTGCTTCTCTCCCTCTCCCTTTGCCCTCCCATGATCACGCTTGCTGGCTCTCTAAACAGATAAATACAATCTTAAAAGAACAAAAAAACTATGGCCCAGGGGGCTGTAGGTTTCCTCAACCTGGGTTCAAATTACTAAATATTTAAAACTTCACTGGCCTCATTGGGGCACCTTTGATATCCCTAAATTGGTGTATTTAAGAGCACAATTGGAAAGGTGAAGCTATCATACTTCACAAAATCAATGGAAGCCTATTTCAGTTGGTACTTAGAAGCCCCCAAAAGAACTTACTTAGTCATAGCCTCTGTAAAAAAAAAACAAAACTCAAAAGTCAAAGATGAAAACAATTAGAACAACCCAACACTGAATCAAAAATTATTCCACATCTTCCATTTCCAGTTCTTTGTCCCCCATTGCATGCCTTCTATTTCCTCTGCTATATGCAGATCTTTCCAAATATCCTTTTTCCCCTCTGAAATTTCTCCCTCTCCAGCCCTGCCACCATCCATCCTCCCAAAACTAACATCATAGCACCTTTCAAAGTCAAAGTTACTAGGCCTTATCCCAATAATCAGGTCCTTTCTTTGACATTCTGGTCCTAAACAAAATTTATTAATCTTGCAAAAGACTTTCCTAATCCAAAAGAAAATTCGGAAGAGTTGACCTGACAACTAATTTGGACTTTCAATGCCCTTAATCCAGGCCCTTCTGACCTTTACCAACTGGTATGCATGCTTGTTGGACCTATACAGGCCCAAGAATGGAAGAATAAAGCTGGATAGGAAGACCCCCCCACACACAGGATTTTAAAATTCCTCATAATGAGGCCCTAGAAAAAAACTTCTAATGTAGCTGCAAATTTAATCAAAATGATTCCCCATATGTGGTCACCTCAAATAAATTAGAAGGCAGTACAAAACGAAACAAAAAAAAGGAAGAACTTGTTTTAGAGTTTTTTGATAGGTTCGAAAAAGTTTTTGTCCTACATTCTGGAACCCTTAGATTGGATAAAGGATCAAATTGTTTAATTCAGTGTTTCTAGAGGACCTCCTTTATTCAGTCTTAACTCTGGTCAGACAACATGACCCTGACCAGCATACCAAAACTCCTTATCTAGCCACCACCACTAACAGATTGGCAAAGATGATCGGCTAATAACAAAATAAATTTTAAAAAAAAATTTTTAATTGTTTTAATTTAAAAACATTTTTAAAAAGAGCAAATGGGGGGCGCCTGGGTGGCACAGCGGTTAAGCATCTGCCTTCAGCTCAGGGCGTGATCCCGGCGTTCTGGGATCGAGCCCCACATCAGGCTCCTCTGCTATGAGCCTGCTTCTTCCTCTCCCACTCCCCCTGCTTGTGTTCCCTCTCTCGCTGGCTGTCTCTATCTCTGTCAAATAAATAAATAAAATCTTAAAAAAAAAAAAAAAAGAACAAATGGCTAACCTTATGGCTCTACAAATGGCAAACCCCAAATCCATGTCGTAAGTTAAAACATCTGGCTCAACTGATAAAACCTGTTTCTCTTGCAAAAACCTGGACATTTCAGAGGTACCTGACTGGCTCAGTCAGTAGGGTGAGCCACTCGTGATCTCAGAGTCATGAGTTCAAGCCCCACATTGGGCATGGAGCCTACTTAAAACAATTATGAACAAAACAAAAAAAACCTGGACCTTTCAAAAAGGAATGCTTGAAATATAAAAGATGGCTCCAAAAGAACAAAAATCTTGGGGCGCCTGGGAGGCGCAGTCAGTTAAGCAACTGACTGTTGATTTCGGCTCAGGTCATGATCTCAGGGATCAAGCCCCGAGTCTGGCTCCATGCTGGGTGTGGAGCCTGCTTAGGATTCTCTCTTTCCTTCTCCCTCTGTGCACCCCCCCCGCTACCCCATTCACATATGCATATATGTGTGTACTCTCTCTCTCTCTCTCAAAAACCCCAAAAAACAAAAAATCTCAAAAACAATCCCTCTATCAGATTAGTGATGTTCCAAGGACAAAAAGGGGATTTTTCCCCTTTCTCCTAGCAAACACTAATGGAGAAACTCCCATAACAATTCAGAATGAAGACGGTTTTATTCTTTTTTTTTAAGATTTAATTTGATTAATTTATTTCAGAGAGAGAGTTTGAGCAGGGGGAGGAGCTGAGGGGGACTGACAGGCAGACTCGGCACTGAGCCACGAGTCTGACGCAAAGCCCAATCCCACCATCCCAAGATCACAACCTGAGTGAAAATCAAGAGTCAGATGCTGGGCCACCCAGGTGCCCCTAACACGCTTTATTCTTATAGACCCTGGAGCAACTTCTGCAATCCTCAACCAGTGATCTATTTTCCAGTCCCTTGCTTCAAAATACAAAAGCACTTAACCATGATCAGGGTCACTAATCAGCTACGAAGTGTCCCATTATCTCAACCCCTAGAGTTCATTCTTGGCACTTGACAAGGCAACCATTCCTTTTTTTGGTGCTCTCATCCCCAGCACTTTCTTTTATTTTTTCAGTAGGCTCCATGTCCAGTGTGGAGCTCAAACTCAGGACCCCAGGATCAAGATTTGCTGCTCTACCAACTGAGCCAGCCAGGCACACCCCTGCCGCACTTTTGTTAGGAAGAAATTTTTTGCAGGTTTACCAGGCCTATATTTCCTTTGACTAAAAAAAAAGAAGTGCTATTACATTTGCCTTCTCACTGTTCAGAATTCCTAACTGATCTGCCCAGTACTACTCTCCAGTCAGTCCACTGCCCCCCCCCAATTCCTAAATGCACTCCCTGATCAATTGTGGGCAATCTCTTCTACCAATATAGGACACATAACCTCAGCTCCCCCAATAACTATTCAAATTGATGAATTAAAGGCCTTACCCAATATTAAGTAATACCCTTTAAACCCTATGGCCATTAAAAGAATAACTCGTATTATTCAAGACTTTATCAACAAAGGATTGATCATCCCCACTACTAATCCTCGTATTACCCCCATTTTTCCAGTTAAAAAGCCCCATAATAGAGGAAGGCATTTTGTTAAAGACTTTAGGGCAATCACCAATACAGTCACACCCTGTCACCCTATTGTTCCTGACTCCCACACCCTCCTTTAATATACCAGCTGAAACTACTACTTTTTCTGTCATTGCCTTGTGCAGTGCCTTTTTCAGCATCCCTATCAACCCCAAAGTCAGTATCTTTTTACTTTTGCATGGAACAATCAACAATACACTTGGGTAGTCCCACCTCAGGAATATGCCAGAAGTCCTACCTATTTGCTGACCTAAAAGTTCTTGATTTCCCTGGGGTATCTACACTTCACAATATATAGATGAATTATTACAATGCTCTCCCACCCTAAAGGCTTGTCTCACTGATGCTAAATGCCTTCTCAAACAATTAGCCAACAAAGGACACAAAGATCTAAAGATAAATTACAACTCTGTTCTGCTTCAGTCAAATTCCTAGGCCACCTTTTGCTGGATGGGCTAAAAATAGAACCAGACAGAATTACTACGTTGACCCAGTTCCCTCAACCTCAGACTAAAAGACAATTACAGGGTTTCTGGGTCTTGCAGGGTACTGTTGCCTTTGGATTCCCAATTATTTCCTCACAGCTCAACCCTTATATGCCTTCCATGGCAAACCTGATCCCATAGCCTCAAGAGGCCCAAGATTACTTTATATCTTTTTTTTTAAGTTTATTTATTTATTTAAGTACTATCTACACCCAGCATGGGGTTCGAACTCACCACTCAAGATCACAAGCTCACCAACTGAGCCAGCCAGGCGCCCCACCTTTATACCTTAAAAAAACAAACAAACAAACAAACAAACAAACAAACAAAAAACCGCTCATCTTTTCCACAATTCTAGGACACCCTAATTGTCAACTGTCCTTCTTCCTTCTTGTTCATCTGGGAATCCTTTCTGAAAGGCTTGGAGGCCTGCAACACCCCATAAGGATATTATAGTCTTCAGTTAGACCCCATGGCCAAACATTTATCTCCCATACTCCCTGCCCTAGCAACCCGCCTCTATACCCATTACTGCCTCTGAAAAACTAATACTAGATTCTCTCCTACAGGTATTAGTTCCACATACAGTTAAAACTCTTAGACTCCCACCACACCCAACACCTCTCCACCAGCTGACTTACAAAATTTCAACTACAGTTTCCTTCCTTTCCAAACATTTCAGTCTCTCATTGTCTTCCTCTCAGTCCTGCTACCTTATTTCCCTTACCCCTCAAAAACTCAACTGAACACAACTTCATCTTTGTAACTGACTCATTACTTACCCCTCAATTAGACTTTCACGAAATTCTCTTCCCAAATCCAGATTTTATTTGGTTTTCTGACTGATCTTACGTTAAAAGATGATCAAGGCTACCTGGGTGACTCAGTTGGTTAAGCATCTGCCTTCGGCTCAGGTCCCAGGGTCCTGGGATTGAGCCCATGTTAGGTTCCCTGCTCAGCGGGGAGCCTGCTTCTCCCTCTCCCTCTGCCGTCCTCCCTGCTTGTGCTCTCTCAAATAAATAAATAAAATCCTTCTTAAAAATGATCAAGAAAAATACAATGCAGGACACTCTGGTATCCACTGAAAAAATTATCAAAGCAGGATCTTTATCCCAGGTTCATGTGGCCCAACAAGCCGAATTATATGCTCTAATAAGAGCATGCCAATTGATAATAAATAAAACTCTCATCGTCTATACAGATAGCAGATATGCTTTTGGGGTCACCCATGATTTTGGTAAGCTCTAGAAACAGGGTATCTAACATCCTCTGGACATCCCATAAAAAGAAAACTTAGGGGCACCAGACTGGCTCAGTCGGTGGAGCATGAGACTCTTGATCTCGGGGTCATAGGTTCGAGCCCCATGTTGGGTAGAGAGATTACTTAAAAATAAAATCTTTTTAGGGGCGCCTGGGTGGCACAGCGGTTGGGCGTCTGCCTTCGGCTCAGGGCGTGGTCCCGGCGTTATGGGATCGAGCCCCACATCAGGCTCCTCCGCTGTGAGCCTGGTTCTTCTTCTCCCACTCCCCCTGCCTGTGTTCCCTCTCTCACTGGCTGTCTCTCTGTCAAGTAAATAAATAAAATCTTTTAAAAAAAAAATCTTTTTAAAAACCCCAAAACTTACTTATTAAAACTCCTTGACTCCATTATCCTTCCCTCCAGCTTAGTTCTTATAACAGTTCAAGCCCATTTCGGGCTGCCTGGGAGGCTCAGTCGTTAAGCGTCTGCCTTCAGCTCAGAGCATGACCCCGGAGTCCTGGGATCAAGCCCTGCATTGGGCTCCCTGCTCCGCTGGGAGCCTGCTTCTTCCTCTCCCACTCCCCCTGCTTGTGTTTGCTCTCTCGCTGGCTGCCTCTCTCTCTGTCAAATAAATAAATCAAATCTTAAAAAAAGAAAAAAGTTCAAGCCCATTTCAAACTTGATACCCTGAAGCCAAGAGCAATCGTTACACTGACCAAGCCACCAAAGATGTGACACTTCAAACTTCTGATTCACAAATGTTCATCTGTATGACACACGGGGCACAAATAAAATGGTCCTATGGGCACAACAATACTATTGGAAGCTGTCTCCAACTATTGCCCAACTAATATTTCAAAATGTACTGTTTGCCCCTTGCACAATCCTGGGAAACCATATCACGCTGCATTAGGTCAAGTTCCTCTTCCTGACGGGCCTTTTGACATCTGGCAAATTGATTTCATCCAGTTTCCCCAATGGTAACGATCTGTATGTTTTCCCATGGAACAGAGGCATTTCCTTGCAGGCAAGCAACAGCAAAAGCAGTGGCCAAAAACCTATTAGGAAAAAATCATTCCCACCTGGGGTGTTCCTTGACAGCTACATTATGATTGAGGAACCCATTTTATTGGACAAATTGTCCAGGAGGACAAATCTGGCCATCTTTCAACATTTTCATTGCACCTACCATCCTCCATATTCAGGATTAGCTGAACACTCTAATGGCATAATCAAAACTCAGTTGTCCAAACCAATCACTCACTGCCTTTGGTCCACCCCAGCCCAAAACCTTGCCGCTTGTCCTTTTAAATCTAAGATCTACTCCTACTAGAAAGGCTCAGTTTTCTCCCTCCAAAATCATCACCGGCTGCCCTATGAACCTAGTCAAGGGTCACTTGCCCTCTACTTTGTTACAAGGAGAAATTCTCCGGTACAGAAGATATATGAAAGGCCAAACTTGTTAAAGATTCATTCTACATAGTGTCCTCCAGAAGAAAAAAAATAGTCACAACTTTAAGAGGAGATCGAATGTATTGGAAGACATATCAACTTAAAGATTCTTTACAGACATAAAGGAAAGGACCTTATTAGGTATTGTTAACCACCTGTGTGCAGCAAAGCTACAAGGGGCTGACTTATGCATAGATTCATGTTTCTTATTTTTTTTTATTTTTTATTTATTTTTAAAGATTTTTATTTATTTATTTGACAGAGAGACAGCCAGCGAGAGAGGGAACACAAGCAGGGGGAGTGGGAGAGGAAGAAGCAGGCTCATAGCAGAGGAGCCTGATGTGGGGCTCGATCCCAGAACTCCAGGATCACGCCCTGAGCCGAAGGCAGACGCTTAACGACTGCGCCACCCAGGCGCCCCTCATGTTTCTTATTAAAAAGGGCTCCACATCCTGAAAATGACTGGAGAGTCACTCCCGTTTTGGAGACCCAGAACTAAAGTAGACAAGGTCCAAAGCCAACAGTTGATACCTAAGATTCCGGACCAGACCAGAACCCTCCTTTTACTTGAATTCTCATTTTTTCCCTTTTGTCTCATTTCCACCACCTAATATTGGCCTGAAGTCATTCATGACCTCTGTCTGCTCCCTTGGTTTGAGTTCTTAACCGAAGACTTCTTTACTAACCCTTAGGCTTTAATAAGACTTGACACCAGGGCACCTGACTGGCTCAGTAAGTAGATGTGCAACTCGATATTGGGGTCGTGAATTCCACCCCCATGTTGGGTGTAGAGATTACTTTAAACAATAACATTAAAAAAAATAATAACCCTTGACACCCTATAGTCTACCTTTTTTTTTTAAGTTTTTGTTTTGTTTTTTATTTTTATTTATTTATTTATTTATTTATTTATTTATTTATTACTAGACAGAAAGAGAGGGAGAGCACAAGCAGGGGGAGCAGCAGAGGGGGAGGGAGAAGCAGGCTCCCAGTGAGCAGGGAGCTCGACTCAGGGCTCGATTCCAGGACCCTGAGATAATGACCTGAGCTGAAGGCAGACGCTTAACTGTCTGAGTCACTCAGGTGTCCCAAGCTTTGTTCTCAAGTCCTATGCACTTTAAGATGAAAAACCAGTTAACAGTATTCTTACTGGGGCGCCTGGGTGGCTCAGTCATTAAGCGTCTGCCTTCGGCTCAGGGCATGATCCCTGTGGTCTGGGATCGAGCCCCACATCCGGCTCCTCTGCTATGAGCCTGCTTCTTCCTCGCCCGCTCCCGCGGCTTGTGTTCCCTCTCTTGCTGGCTGTCACTCTCTGTCAAATAAATAAAATCTTTAAAAAAAAAACCAAAAAAACCCAATATTCTTACTACTATGTTCCAGCAAAGAGGGAACCCCCTCTGATTGGAATACCAGCTCCATTGTTAAGCTGTCCCAAGCTATAGCCCAGGAGAACCCCCCCCCCCCCGCCTTAAGGAATTGCTGGGTGTGTCACGACAGGTACTCCAACCAAATACAGAATGCTCCCTCTTCGGGCCAATTAGGGGACTCTTACAGGAATCTAGGTGGTGGTGATTATAATATGATATGATAACATCTAACATAATTATTTATACATGTATATTATATGGTATATATTATATATCCTTTATCATATATGTTGCATCATACATTATATCATATTTCATATACGTTCTATATCATATACATATGGTAACCTAGTTGATGGCAGCTTAAACCAAAGTAGTAGGAGAAGTGCAAGAATGGCTGGGATTCTGGATATATTCTGAAAGGATGTTCTGATATCCGGATTCTGGGATGGGAAACAGTGGAGTCAAAAAGAATCCAAGATTTGGGGCATGAGGCAAAAATAAAATGCTACAATTTAAAAAATGTCTTTTACTATTGATGTGAATCAGTTTGTAAAATAATAAAATTCACTTTACTGTTCAAAAAAAAAAATGCTCCCTCTTCATTCCTCTCCACTCAATAACATTGCCCCGCAGATTAAGATCATGTGCAATGCCTCTAATCAAATACCATTGCTCCTCCACCCCAGAAGTACCCTAACCCCATTTGTTTTAACCTCCTTTCCCTATTTTGACATTATTCCTGTCCATAATTTCATTTCTTGTGTAAGATATGTCCACCTGGGACCTAGCGTGGTCTCTATAGATGTAAATCTCACCTCTGTATTAGCTGATTGCTATAATCTGTCAAGCTGCAGCTTTATTTCATCCACCTCCCCTAACGCTACTGCCCTCTGCCAGGTCGTCCCAGAGCAGGAGGTGAATAATGGGACTTACCATCAATGCCTGGGTCCAGTAATCTTCAGGGGAATGATTCGTAAAAAGCCCTGTCATTGGAATCCTTGGAAGAGGTATTGCTATAATCAAACCAATAACCAAGTTCTAGCCTTACTGTGATGTCGATAAACTTTACATTGCAGGGCCCCTAGCTTCCCTCTGTGCCAACTCTTCCTTCTCAGTCATCAGGAGCACCATCTGGACAATAAAACAGGAGCAGTTCCATCTTGATGTGCTCCTGAAATGTACATGTTCATCTGTAGCAGCCCCTTAATTATCTTCCCATATCGGCAACCCCTATGGAAGAATAACTAACCAAACCCTAGCCTTCAAATGCATTAACAATGCCTGGGTCACTAGACAAGTCACGCTAGGATTCATACAATCCCCTGTGTCTATCACCCTGCCCACAAACCTCACAGTCCCTCATAGAACCAAAAGGGCTTTAGGTATGAAAATTGCTAGGATTGGTCTGGCCATAGGCATGTTGGCTCCCTGGGAAGAATTTGCTTATCATGAAGCTACCCTGTGTAATCTAACACCCTGGAAGAATTGTCCTACCATACTGCTTCAGCCCTACAAAACTTAGCGATTATTCTTGCACTCCTTTGCTTCAGAAGTCCTAGACTATCAAATAGCACTGCCAGTTGGCAGAACAAGGGGGTGTCTGCTCTTGCTGATAGCTCTTGTTGCACCTTGATAAATACTTTCTCCCAAGTCGAACTATATATATATATTTAATACAAGCCTCCTAGCTTCACAATATCAATAATCCCACCTCCAGTGAAATTTGGAATCACATTAAAAATTACCTACCATTGTCCAATCTCTTTAGTTGGTTGCCTGGCAAAACAGGAAATATCCTTCAATCTGGACTACAGGGGGTGCCTGGCTGGCTCAGTTGGTGGAGTATGATCTCGGGGTCATAGGTTCAAGCCCCATGTTTGGTGTAGAAACTACTTAAAAATAAAATCTTAAGGGGTGCCTGGAGCTCAGTCGGTTAGGTCTCCAACTCTTGATTTCAGTTCAGGTCATGACCCCAGGGTCCTGGGATTGAGCCCTGCGTCAGGCTCCATGCTCAGCATGGAATCTGCTTGAGATTCTCTCTAGCCCTCTCCCTCTGCCCTTCCCCACCCTGTCTGAAAGAAATAATATTTTTTTTTAAAGTAAATCCTTTAAAAAAAAGTCTGGACTACAGTACTGTATGGTACTATTAATTTTGGGATTAAGCATCTGATTGTATATAAAATACTATTTCTAGGGGCTCCTGGGTGGCTCAGCTGGTTAAGCATCAGACCCTTGATCTCAGCTCAGGTCTTGATTTCAGGGTCATGAGTTCAAGCCCCACATTGGGCTCCACACTGGGTGTGAAACCTACTGAAAAAATACTTAAAAAAAAAAAATATATATATATATTCTGCTTGTTTCCAGAAGTTGCTTCTCTTTCTCTTCTTCCCCTCCCAAGGTAATAATGGTGACTCAGGCTTCTGTATGTACTGCTCCAACCCTATGCCCTATGATTCTTGAAGCATAATGAAAGACCCCTGCCATTAGAGTCACCATTAAGAAGCTCAGATTTAAAACTTGTGTGGGAAGGAGGAAAGAACCATATGGTCAATAAATATTTGTGGAATGGATAGATGAATGCATTCTGATTATGTTATCTTTTTTTTGATAGATGCTTCTGTTTGGGTAGATTACAACTTGATTGTGTTACAACTTGAAATTCATTGATAGAATCATGCTTAAATTTGATAGTGGGTGTCTTTTGGTTTTCTTCAGCCACTCATTTTATGATCAGTCCTTACAAGTGGATGATTTCTGCAACTGATGTCATTTTCAATCTAATCCTTAGAAGGTAAGTTTCTCTCTAATTACTAAGGATGTCTTACTGTTACCTAGTTTTCATTGAATCTTTATTTCGCAGGTAAATGTAGCTTTCTTCATAGTACATTTTCTTAAAATATATTAATAAAAATGTATTATTGAGTAAAAAATGAGTAATATCTATGACTTAAAATTGTGTTTAAAAATACGTGTGTGTGGTTTTAAAAAAAAAAGTGTGTGGTATATGTGTAGATGGAATAGAATACTATTGAGCCTTAAAAGGAAGGAAATTCTAATCATTGCAATAACATGGATTAACCTGGAAGACATTATGCTAAGTGAAATAAGCTGGCATGAAAGGACAAATAATCATGAGAAAAACATCAGACAGATCCCAGGGAGCATTCTACAAAATACCTGACCAGTACTCCTCAAAACTGTCAAGGTCATGAAAAACAAGGAAAATCAGAAACTGTCACAGCCAAGAGGAGCCTAAAGAGATATGGCAGCTAGATGTAGTGTGGTGATCTGGATGGACTCCTAAAACAGAAAAAGGACATTGGGAAAAAAAACTGATGAAATCTGAAGAAAGTATAGACTGTAGTTAATGAACTGATATTGGTTACTTAACTGTAACAGTGTACCACACTAGTGTCAGGTGTTAATCCTAGGGGAAACTGGGTGTGTGTACCCAATTCCCAGTTTCTGTACTCACATCCTAATTTTTCTGTAAATCTAAAGTTGTTCTTGAATTAAGAGTTTATGAAATACATCTGTGTGTGTGTTTAGGGAAAAAAAAAGTAGAAACCTACTACTACATCCAACAATGTGGTTGAATCGCTCAGATACAATCATGAGCAAAAAAGCTGGACTCAAAGGAGTACAGACTATCCATTTTCACTTATGGGAAATTCTAGGATAAGCAGAACTAACTTGTTATGATGATAAGGATCAAAATAGAGGTTTCCTGTCGAGGAGGGTGTTACTGATGGGGATGGTGCATAAGGGGGCTTCCTGGGGTGCTGGGAATATTTTATATCCTTATCTTGATGGTGGTTATAGAGTTACACGTTTATGAAAAATTCATCAAGATGTACATCTAATGGTGCAGCCGCTCTGGAAAACAGTATGGAGGTTCCTCAAAAAGTTAAAAATAGAGCTACCCTATCTCACACACACACACACACACACACACACACACACACACACACACAGAGGAATATTACTCAGCCATCAAAAAGAATGAAATCTTGCCATTTGAAACGATGTGAATGGAACTAGAGGGTATTATGCTTAGTGAAGTAGGTCAGTCAGAGAAAGACAAATACCATAGGATTTCACTCATATGTGGAATTTAAGAAACAAAACAGAGGAACATAGAGGAAGGGAAGGAAAAACAAGACGAAAAGAGAGAGGGAGGCAAACCATAAGAGACTCTTAACTATAGGAAACAAACCGAGGGTTGCTGGAGGGGAGGGGGTAAAGGGACGGGGTACCTGGGTGATGGGCGTTAA
This sequence comes from Ailuropoda melanoleuca, assembly GCF_002007445.2. Lineage (NCBI taxonomy): Eukaryota > Metazoa > Chordata > Mammalia > Carnivora > Ursidae > Ailuropoda > Ailuropoda melanoleuca. The sequence goes on from NC_048229.1 coordinate 5,813,181, forward strand.
GGAGGGCACTTGAAGTAATGAGCACTGGGTGTTGTATGCAGCTGATGAATCGGTGAATTCTACCTCTGAAACCAATAATACAGTATATGTTAATTAAATTGAATTTAAATAAAATTTTTAAAAAACATGTACATCTAAGATCTGTGCATCTTAACATACAAGGTATAACGTATTTATACCTCAATCAAATGTAAATATGTGTGTGAGAGTACGTACATACATGAATGTCCAGGAGGCACTGTTACTGCCAGTATGGTAGCCTCTAGCCACTTGCCCCTGGCTGTATAAAGTTCAACTTAATTAATTAACTTAAAAAAATATTTTTTTGAGAGAGAGTGAGAGAGGGTGAAGAGGGGGGAAGGGGCAGAGGGAGAGAGAGAATCTTAAGCAGGCTCCTCAGTCAGGACGAAGCCCGACACAGGGCTCGATGCCGGGCTCAATCTCAGGACCCTGAGATCAGAATCCTGAGCACGACCTAAGCCGAAATCAAGAGTCAGATGCTTAACCGACTGAGACACCTAGTTGCCCCTGACTTAATTAATTACAATTTAAAAACTCAGTTTCCCAGTTGGATCGGCCACATTTCAAGTGCTCAACAGATATGGGAGCTAGTGGCTCACATATTCAACAGTGTAGATAGAGAAATTTCCATCACTGTAGAAAGTTCTGTCAGACTGCACTGGTGTAGAGCAGTGTTGTTCCATAGACTCAGCCACATATGTCATCTTAAATTTTATAGTAGCCACATTTAAAAAGTGAAAAGAAACCAGTGAAGCTAATTTTAATAATATTTATTTGACCCAATACATCCAAAACATCGTTTTAACATGTAATCATGTAATCATTAGAAATATCATCAGAGAGATGGCTTATATTCTCATTTTGGAATTCAGTGTGTACTTACAATTATAACTCATCTCCGAGTGCCTGGGGGGCTCAGTCGGCTGGGTGTCTGCCTTTGCTTCAGGTCATGATCCTAGGGTCCTGGGATGGAGCTCCGAGTCAGGCTCCCTGCTTAGTGGAGAGCCTGCTTCTCCCTCATCCTCTGCCTGCCACTCCCCCTGCTTGTGTGCTCTCTCACTCTCTCTCTCTCTCTGTCAAATAAATAATTAAATCTTGAAAGAAAAACAGTGATAACTCATCTCAATCAGGACTGGCCACATTTCAACCACTTGCTACTCACATACTAGTGGCTACTAGGTTAATCCAGGTGTAGGCATTAGTTGTTTCTGGGAACAACAGTGGAATTGTGGACCTCTCACTTTTAAGTATATCTACCCCAGTAACATTTTAAATTTTTTCACAATGAGCATATATTCATGTGTTTCTTGTGTTAGTTCGGTCGTCCTGTTAACAGAGGTTCAGACCAAGTTAGGAGCACAAAGACGGTTAGTGGAGATACACCTGCGAGTCACAGAGAAGGAGGAAGCAGCGCTGGGCAGAGAAAGCCTTCAGACCAGGATGCGGGTTTGGTGTCTAAGAAAGGAAAGGAAAGAAACAGGAAGCAAGAGCCTCAGACTGCAGCATAAACTTGACCCCTGGGGTGGGTTGTCCCAGAGCAGATTGCCCATTAGAGTTGTCTCATGTTGGACATAAATGTTATGGTCCTAGTCTCCCCACCGTGCTCAGTCATCGGCAGAGAGCCCCTGGGAAGTGTCCCGGCGTGAATGCTGTGCAGAACCCAAAGGAGCCACAGTTGGAGGCTGGCCGCAAACAGCAACCCTCCCCCTGGCCAGCAAGTTCTGNTTTTTTCCTTTTTTTTTTTTTTTTTTTTTTTGGTTAATTGTGGTCAAACAAACAAAACATAAAATTTACCATTTAAATTCTAATTACCATCTAATTTCTAAGTGTACAGTTCTGTGCTGTGAAGTATGTTCGTATTGTTGCACAACCAACCACCGGAACTTTTTTATCTTGCAAAACTGAAACTCTGTCTCCATTACATGAAACCTCCCAATCCCCCATCCCTGGTTACCACTAAGTTTTGCTTTCTGTTTCTATGAGTTTGACTATGCCAGGCACCTCTATGAGTGGAATCACAGAGCATTTGTCTTTTGTGGTTGGCTTAGCCTCATGTTCTCAAGTTCATGCATGTTGTAGCAATTGTCAGAAAGTCATTCCACTGTATGGGTAGACCGCTTTTTGTTTATCCATTCATCTGCTGATGGAACATTTGAGTTGCTTCCATCTTTTGGCTAGAAGGGAATGATACTACTATGAACATGGGTGTACAAATATCTCTTCCAGATCCTGCTTTCAATTCTTTCACATATATACCCAAAAGTGGAATTGCTGGATTGTATGGTTATTCTATTTTTAACTTTTTGAGGAGCTGCCATACTGTGTTCCACATCAGCTGCACCATTTTACATTCCCACCAGCAAAGCAGGAGGGCTCCAATTCTCCACATCCTCTCCAACACTTGTTATTTTCTGGGTTTTGTTGTTGTTTTTGTTTTAATAATAGCTATCCTAATGGCTATGCAGGGTGTTACCTCCCTGTGGTTTGATTTGTATTTCTCTAATTAGTGATGTTGAGTATCTTTTCATTTGCTTCTTGGCCTCTTGAAGGGTCATCTGAAAGACATCTCCCTGAGGGCCAGGTCTAGAGACAGCCAACTCTGGAATAATATGGGTTTAAACTCTGTTGTGGACGTCCACCTGGATTTGTTTCGATAAGTACAGGACAGTCCTGTAAATGTATTGTCCTTATGATCTTCTTAATCACACTTTATTTTCTCTAACTTACTTTATTGTAAGAATACAGTATATAGTACATACAACATACAAAATATGTGTTAATTGACTGTTGATATTATTAGTGAGGCTTCCGGTCAACAGTAGGCTCTTAGTAGTTAAGTTCTGGGGGAGTCCAAAGTTATACGTGGATTTTTTTTTTTTTAAGATTTTATTTATTTATTTGACAGAGACAGAGACAGCCAGTGAGAGAGGGAACACAAGCAGGGGGAGTGGGAGAGGAAGAAGCAGGCTCCTAGCAGAGGAGCCTGATGCGGGGCTCGATCCCAGAATGCCGGGATCACGCCCTGAGCCGAAGGCAGACGCTTAACCGCTGTGCCACCCAGGCGCCCCTATACGTGGATTTCTGACTGTGCAGGGGATTGGCGTCCCGAACCCCCATGTTGTTCAAGGGTCGATTGTAATTAAAAATTAATAACAGACTACTTTACAAGCCAAGCAGAAGACCTGGAAGGCAGCACGGACCACCCTACCTGAGATTTCTGTAGAAGTTGCACACTAATAGAATCTTACAGCAAACTTGCCCGGCACTGGGCTAGGCTCACTTCATTGTCTCAACAACTCTTTGAGGAGTGTATTTTTACATTCCAGGGTGTAAGAGCTGGCCTGGAGGGTGGGGTGGAGGATTGTATTCCCTTCCACCAAAATTTCCTTTAATACTTCTTCACCCACTCTTCACCGTGAATAAGCATGTCGCCTGAGTTTACAAACAAAACAAAATGAAAAAAGTATGCTTTTATGCAAACAGATTCAAAACTAGTGACCTGGGTACCACCCTTCCTGCAACCAGATTGCTTTCTAAAGACCTTCAACTCCTTGAGATAAATTCACTGAGTCAGGGTTGCAGGCATTGAAGCCAAACTGGAAAATCTCTAAAATCCTTGCTGTTTCGGTGCATGATTTAAGGGTAAGAAGACCAGAAAATAATGTGGAGAACACGAAGAAAGCCATGCTGAGTGTACCACTCGGGAAATAAGTGGTGTCACATGTATTCAGAAGGAGTGTAGACTTACTCTGCTTGATGTTTCAAAATAGTGATGAAGGGGGGGCGCTTGGGTAACACAGTCGTTAACCGTCTGCCTTCGGCTCTGGGCATGATACCGGCATTCCGGGATCGAGTCCCACATCGGGCTCCTCGGCTGGGAGCCTGCTTCTTCCTCTCCCACTTCCCCTGCTGTGTTCCCTCTCTCGCTGGCTGTCTCTCTGGCACATAAATAAATAAAATCTTTAAAAAAAAAATAGTGATGAAGGAACAGAAGGCAAGCTGAGGACAAAGCACAAGCTGACACCGGCTACCTCCCCCGGACCCCTACTCCCAGGTGGGACATGTGTGACATTTCTCAGGCACTCCTGGCTGCCCTAAATCTAAGGGAAGGAAAAACAAATGGTTGACTAATAGAGATGGCAGTCCTGCAAGACATGAGTCTCCCTCAATTTACAAAATGTCTGTGATTTACAAGAAGAAATGCATTCTTCTCAATAACCTAATTTCCAGAAGGAAATTCCCTACTGTCTTAATGTTACGTTTACTAGAGGGGAAGAACAACCTTAACTTGATAATGGCAAGACTTCCAATATCTTATAGGTGTCCTCTTTAGCATACAAAAATTCTTTTGAAAACCTCCCTTTTCCTTACCTCCTCTAACTCCAGAGTATATAATCAGTTGCTTCTCACAATATTGGGGCAGCAGCTCTTTCTGCTCACGGGTCCTGTCCCCATGCCTTAATAAAATCACCTTTTTTGCACCAAAGACATCTCAAGAATTCTTTCTTGGCCATCGGCTCTGGAACTCACCTACATACCAAAACTACATCAATAGGACCACAGATATTTGCTAATGGAACTTTCCTTTTTTTTTTTTTTTTTTTTTTTTAAGTTTTGTTAACTTAACCTCTATACCCAACGTGCGGTCCGAACTCATGACCCTGAGATCAAGAGTTCCATGCTTTTCCAACTGAGCCAGCCAGGGGCTACTAATGGAACTTTCCTATTGGTGGACATTAGCCCGCAAACATTTATAGCTGCTTTTTTATTAAGCGTGGCTCACCCACTACTTTTGTTTTCCACATCACTTTTTCCTTTGTTTAACCATAAGGCATAATGTTATGACCTTTCATAGTCACTTTGGTTTCTACTCAAAGGTGGGGGTGGAGGGGGGAGCGCAGGTGCATACATGGTCTTAAATCTCAGAGGAAGAGTGTTTTTGAAATTCTTTTTAAAACTTTGTATTATGATATATCTTGTGACTTTAAAAAGTTTTGTTATAAACATATTCTACGTTGCTAATGCAGCTTTCCATATCTCGTTCCCCAATAATAATACGAACTTGGGAAATTTCTTATATTTTATATTTGGGTGATAAAAGTAGCTTATAAATAATAATAATAGCCCACATAGGGGCACCTGGGTGGCTCAGTCAGCTGAGCGTCCGACTCCTGATTTTAGCTCAGGTCATGATCTCGGGGTTGTGAGATGGAGCCCCAGGTTGGGCTCTGTGCTCAGCATGGAGTCTGCTGGAGATTCTCTTTCTCCTTCTCCCTCTGCCCCTCCTCCCGCTTTCGCTAAATAAACAAACAAACAAACAAATAAATAAAATCTTTTAAAATAATAATAACAATAATAGTCAAGATCTCTTGAGCACTTAATATGTGCCAGACACTGTTCTAAAGCACTTCACGACAATCTCATAAACTAGATTTTATCATTATCCCTGGTTTACAGCTGGGAAAACTGAGCCCCAGAGTAAACGCACAATTTACTTGCCTAACATCACACAGCTTGCAAGTGACAGAGTCAATCACAATTTGAACACTTGTGATCTGGTCTAGAACCTACCCCTTTGAACACTACGCCATCACTTATTGTTTTTTAAACTTGATCATGCATTGGAATTACCTGGAGGGCAGGGCGCCTGGGTGGCTCAGTCAGTTAAGCATCTGCCTTCAGCTCAGGTCATGATCTCGGGGTCTTGGGATGGAGCCCCAAGGACTCCCTACTCAGTGGGGTGTCTGCTTCTTCCTCGCCCTCTGCCCCTCCCCCTGCTTGTGCTCTCTCTGTCTCTCTCTCTCTCTCTCTCAAATAAATAAATAAAATCTTGAAGAAAAAAAAAGAATTACCTGGAGGGCTGTGGAAACACAGATTGCTGGGGCCCACTCCCAAAGTCTCTGATTCAGTGGGTCAAGAATTTGCATTGCTGGAAAGTTTCCAGGTGATCCCAATGCTGGTGGTCACTTTAAGAACCTCTGTTGTAACTCTTAATTGTTTTCATAATTTCTCAATGGAGAGAGAAGGGTCATGATTAGCTAACAACAGATTGTTGAATTCTATGAGGGATCTAAGAGTTAAGGTTATTAACACTTTATTATAATAGCCAATAATAGACAACATCCATTGATGCTTAAGATGTGCTAGACCCTGGAGAGGCACTTCTCATGCATTATCTCATCTAACCTTCACACCATTCTTGGGGAATACTTTTATTTTTCCCAGTTTACACTGAGGAAATGGGAATTTGGAGAGATTAGGGAACGTGATCAAACTTATGTACCAGCAAGTAGCAATTGTGAGGTTCAGGTCAAAGTCTGCTTAACTCCACAGCCCAGTTGACTACAACACTCCAGACTTGGCATGTGGTGGATGCTGTCTCTGTGGATTTGCCTATTCCGGACATCTCATATAAATGGAATCATACAATAGGAGGTCTTTTGTGACTGGCTTGACTTAGCATAACTTCCCAGTAATGAGTTATGACGTCTGTGAAATGTTGTCTCTGAGAGAAGCTCATTAGAGGGTGTGCCAAAGGTTTTTAAGGGGGCTTGTTATGCAGGCACCTTCTGCCTAGTGCATACCAAAATTCCATACTCCTAGGAGGAAAGCCAGTAAACTATGTTGTTTGCGTAAACAATTAAGGCACACTGAGCTACTCTTATCAGTTGGGGTGGTGGAACCCTCCCCAAACACAAATTCCCAGATCCTAGCCAAGGGCCAACCTTGGAAGCAGGATTTTCAAATGGTAGCATTCCTAGGCCTGCTATGTTAACTGTTTTGTGCACAGATTTTGAAAGGAATTGTGCTGATCTGTAGATCAACTGGAAATGTAAGATGGAGAATATTGCCATCTTAACCATACTACTACAATTTATGATGTCTTTCCATTTATTTACATCTTAATTCCTCTCAATGATATTTTGTAGTTTTCAGTGTGCAAGTCTTCTTTTGTTAAATTTATTTCTAAGTATTTTATACTTTTTGATGTCATTGCAAGTGGAATTAATTTCTTAATTTCATTTTCAGATTATTTCTTGCAAAGGCATATAAATGCAATTAGTGGGTTTTTTTTTTAAGATTTTATTTATCTGAGGGGCACCTGGGTGGCTCAGTCGTTAAGCGTCTGCCTTCAGCTCAGGGTGTGATCCCAGGGTCCTGGGATCAAGCCCCGCATTGGGCTCCTCTGCTGGGAGCCTCCTTCTTCCTCTCCCACTCCCCCTGCATGTGTTCCCTCTCTTGCTGGTTGTCTTTCTCTCTGTCAAATAAATAAATAAAATCTTTTTTTTTTAAAAAAGATTTTATTTATTTGAGAGAGAAAGAGAAAGCACGAACGAGAGGAGGGGCAGAGGGAGAAGCAGACTCCCCGCTGATCAAGGAGCCCCATGTGGGGCTTGATGGGACCCGATCCCAGGACCCCGAGATCACAACCTGAGCCAAAGGCAGCCTCTTAACCAACTGAACCACCCAGGCACCCCACAATTTGTTTTTGTATATTAATCTTATATCCTTCAACCTTGAGCTGTTTATTAGCTCTGATAGCTGTGTGTGTGTGTGTGTGTGTGTGTGTAATCTTTAGCCTGTTAATATGATGGATTACATAGATTGTCTTTTCTGAACCAGCCTTGCATCCCTGGAATAAACCCTACTTGGTCATGATATATAATTTTTATGTAGTGCTAAAGTCTGTTTACTAATATCTCGCTAAGGATTTTTTGTCTATTTTTACTTTGCCTATTTTTTAAATCGGGTTATTTAGGTTTTTTTTTTTTATCATTGCATTGTAGGAGAGATACAAATATACCTCTCCGAATATATATATATTCGTTCTGAATATTAACCCCTTATCAGATATGACTTGCAAATACATTCACTCATTCTGTAGGCTGCCTTTTCACTGTTAATTGTGGTCTTGGGTGCACAAGTTTTAAATGTTGATGTAGTCCCGTTTTTCTGTTTTTTTCTTTTGTTGCCTGTGCTTTTGAAGAAATCATTGCTAAATCCAGTGACATAAAGCTTTCTCCCTATGTTTTCTTCTAAGAGTTTTATAGCTTTATGTTTTAGATCTATTTTGAGTTAATTTTTATATATGGTGTAAGGCAAGAGTCCACCTTCATACTTTTGCATGTGGGTATCCAATTTTTCTAACAACATTTGTTGAAAAGACTGTCCTTTCCCCAAAGAATGGTCTTGGCACCCTTGTTGAAAATTATTTGACCGTATTTGCAAGGGTTTATTTCTGGGCACTCTATTCCTTCGTTCCTTTTTATGGTAGAATAATATTCCACTGTGTGGATATACCATATTTTATTTATGGCAACCCTAACATTTTATCTCCTTTAATCACTGGGTGTAGTCACATCTGTAATTTATGGATTTCTGAGCCCTTGCCCAGAAGCCTGGTTTTGATCATTAGAACATTGTACCCTCTGAAAATAGTGTCTATTTTGTTTGCTTGCTTTGTTTTTTGCTTATTTTATCGTTGGCCCCTCAACACTGGGCTGCTAGAACCTCGGTGTAGAGAACATCAGGCACATCTACCACAAAGAAAGCTAGCGATGTATTCCTGGGGAAAAAAAGACAAGCTCCATTGCTAAGTTTTCTGCCTATGACTATTACTAATTTCTAATCAAACCTAAAACAACTCGTTTTGCAATCCACACTGTTAATATTCTTACCAACACTCTATCCGTAGAATGCTTTCTAATTTTCAAAGGAGAGAATGATTTTTGTCTTGTTTATTACTCCTTCCAACCCAACCCACGTGCCACGTGTGTCCCACACAAGTTTAATGTTTGTTGGAGGACAGAATGACGAATACCAGCTAACATTTTTTTGAGTACTTCCTAAGTACTTTTGTCACACGCATCATCTCATGACCTCATCCTAATATGTTCTTGCAGCAACATTACCACGTAGGTGCTGTTATTCACTGAGCAGGAAACTGAGGGTTAGGTAACTTGCCAAGGCTGCTATGCTGAGTAAGGGGAGGAGCCCAGAAATCCGCAAAGGGCACAGAGCGGGGATTCTCCATTTTATTGATTCAGATGCCGCCGGTCCCGGCGACAATGGGCCCGGGAGTTTTGTGCAACCCACGTCTCTTGACTCCCACGCGCAGACACCAATAGCTGTCCTCTGTTTTGCGGCAGGCTTCTGAAAATCCCCCCCCCCATCCAGAGACCCGGATCTTCCTCCACGTAGAATGCAAATTCTATGGCTGAAAAGCTTGAGCATAGGAAGGAAAAAGTTGTGTACTTTTCACCCTCTTCCCCAGACATGCGGTGGAAACTCCGCCTCCGTCTCCGTGGAAACCCGGCAGCGTTGGCGGCTGTCACCAGGGGCGGGGCTCAGGCGGCCGCCCCTCCCCCACCCGGTTTGCAACGCCTCCCAGGAGCAATCGCGGGAGCAATCGCGGTCACCCCTTAACCTCTCCGTTCCTCTTCTCGGCTGTCCTCCCTTTCTGTTGTCTTCTCGTGCCCCAACCACATCCTGGGGGCCGCCTTCCTGCACGGTCCTCAGCGGGGCCGGTGCACCCCGCGTCCGGGCCTGGAAGCCCCGGAGCGCGGCCTTTCTGTCCCGGGCCCACCCCTCGGCTGCGCTGATTGGCCGCTCCTGGGGCATTTCCCCCCCCCCCCCGGCTCCGGGCCCGCAGGGTCTCAACCCGGCGGAAAGTTTTCTGCGCCGGGAGGAAGTTGGTAGTTTGGGGATTCTGAGAAAGCAGCTCCTGTGGCTGCAGGGGCCTGGGTGACCATGGAGGAGCCCCCTTTGCGAGAGGAGGAGGAAGGAGAGGAGGAGGAAGAAGAGGAGGAAGGGGACGAGGCTGGGCCCGAGGGGGCTTTGGGCAAGAGCCCCTTCCAGCTGACCGCCGAGGACGTGTATGACATCTCCTACGTGATGGGCCGCGAGCTGATGGCCCTGGGCAGCGACCCCCGGGTGACACAGCTGCAGTTCAAGATCGTCCGCGTCCTGGAGATGCTGGAGACGCTGGTGAATGAGGGCAACCTGACGGTGGAGGAGCTGAGGATGGAGAGGGACAACCTCAGGAAGGAGGTGGAGGGGCTGCGGACAGAGGGCTCGGCGGCCGGCCGGGAGGTGAGTGCTGGGGGCTGGGCCCTTCGGGAGCAGCCTGGGAGACGTGGGGGGAGAGCGCCCAGTGGCCCCGAGGCCGCTCTCCTCCCTGGAACATCTGAGCCCCTGAAAACAACCACAGCGCCTACCAGTTCCTCAGATTAGAAGCATCCTCCTAGTTAGATTTATCGAGCACTTACTAGGTGCTGGGCCCCGTGCTCAGTTAGTTCTGAATCAGGGCTTCGAGCCTTTTTGACCTGACCTAGCTCAGTGGCTCTCAAGCTTTAGCGTGCAGCGAAACCACCCGGAGTGTCCGTGAAAGCACAGATTGCTGGGCCCTGGCCCCAGAGTTTCTGATTCAGCAGGTCTGGGGTGGGGACCTGAGAACCTGCATTTGTGACAAGAGCCATCGCATTTTGAGAATCTTGACCTAGAAAAAGAAATACATTTTAAGTGAGAGAAATCAGTACTGTGACCACCAAAAGACTCCTAAAAGAATGTTCTGAGCACCTTTATTCAGAATTGTGCCAAGCTGAAACAAGCAACAGAAGAATGGATTTTAAAATTGTGGTATAATCACACAGTGGCGTACTACACAGCAGTGAAAAAGAGCAGAGCACTGATACACACAACTGTGTGCATGACTCTCACAGACGTCACACTAAGGGACAGGAACCAGGCACAGAAGAGCCCACTATATATTTATGGGAAATTCAAGAACAGGCAAAATAATTTGTATTTACAGAAGACAGATTGATGTAACCCCAGGGCAGGGGGAGTTCATAGGGAGCTCATCTGGATGTGATTACAAGCGTGTATACCTATGTTAAAAATCATCAAGGGGCGCCTGTGTGGCTCAGTCCCTTAAACATCGGGCTCTTGGTTTTGGCTCAGGTCATGATCTGAGGGTCGTGGGATCCAGCCCCTGGTCCAGCTCTGCTCTCAGTGGGGCATCTGTTGGAGATTCTCTCCCTTTCCTTCTTCCTCTTCCTCTGCTCCTCCCCCTGCTTGCTCTCTCTCTCTCTCTCAAATAAATAAAATTTAAAACAAAAATCATCAAGGTAGGGGTGCCAGGCTGGCTCAGTCAGAGGAACATGTGACTCTTGATCTGGGGGGAGGGTTGTGAGTTCGAGCCCCACTCAGGAGGTAGAGATTACTTCTGCTATGAGCCTGCTTCTTCCTCTCCCACTCCCTCTGCTTGTGTTCCCTCTCTCTGGCTGTCTCTATCTCTGTTGAATAAATAAAAAAAAAAATAAAATAAAATAAAATAAATTAAATAAAATCTTTAAAACAAAAATCATCAAGGTAGGGGTGCCAGGCTGGCTCAGTCAGAGGAACATGTGACTCTTGATCTGGGGGGAGGGTTGTGAGTTCGAGCCCCACTCAGGAGGTAGAGATTACTTAAATAATTTTTTTAAAGATTTTATTTATTTATTTGACAGAGATAGAGACAGCCAGCGAGAGAGGGAACACAAGCAGGGGGAGTGGGAGAGGAAGAAGCAGGCTCACAGCGGAGGAGCCTGATGTGGGGCTTGATCCCATAACGCCGGGATCACGCCCTGAGCTGAAGGCAGACGCCTAACCGCTGTGCCACCCAGGCGCCCCTAAGAAACAATTCATCTTAACTCACCCTTATTAAATATGATGCACAGTCGTACTTGCTTATTCTTTTTTTTAAGGTTGTATTTATTTGTCAGAGAGAGAATGTGAGCACACAAGTTGGGGGGTGGCAGGCAGAGGGAGAAGCAGGCTCCCCGCTGAGTAAGGAGCCCAATGTGGGACTTGTTCCCAGGACCCTGGGATCATGACCCGAGCCAAAGGCAGATGCTTCATCAACTGAGCTACCCAGGAATCCCTTTACTTGCCTATTCTATTTTTATGAGTTTTTAAATTCTTGTTGCAATTGATTGAATCAATATGAATTACTAATGGGTCTCCAGCCACACTTAAAAAAAAAAAAAAGCTGCTCTAAGTGGACTACCTCATCTAATCCTCTTAGTGTTAGTATATCCATTTTACAGAAATGAAGGCATAGAACAGTTAAGTAATTTGCCAAAGGACTTACTGCAAGTAAGAGGTGAAGGCAAGATTTGAACTCAGAGATGCCAGTCTTTTTTTTTTTTTTTTTAAAGATTTTATTTATTTATTTGACAGAGATAGACACAGCCAGCGAGAGAGGGAACACAAGCAGGGGGAGTAGGAGAGGGAGAAGCAGGCTCATAGCAGAAGAGCCTGATGTGGGGTTCGATCCCATAATGCGGGGATCACGCCCTGAGCGGAAGGCAGACGCTTAACCGCTGTGCCACCCAGGCGCCCCTCAGAGATGCCAGTCTTAACCACCGCACACGGAATACACCACATTTGACCTTATTTATTAGAATGATGTTTGTTGAGTGATTGCACCGTGCTGGACCCTGGGGCCACAGAGGTCAATTAGACGAGGACGCTGCCCTCAGAGCTCCCGTCCAGTGGGAACTGAAGTACAAGATCACAAACTGAGAAGCGTGCCAAGAAAGGACAAGAGGAACAGGGTCGCTGACATTTGCAGGGAAAAAAGAGTGAAGGTTTCTGGTCACGTCCCTGGTACACTTATTTCAGCTACTCGTTCGTCCCAGTGACAACTGTACTTGTAGATACAGTTCTGCTTCAGTGTCCGTCATACGAGATAGTTGAGTATCGTGATTCATAGCCTGGCTTTTGAGACTCAGGAGAAGTTAAGTGACTTGCTCAGGATGGCTCAGCTCACGCTCTGAGCTCATCTCTGCCACCTCCAGCCCCAGAAACGAGATATGGAGGGAGCCCCATCGTGGACCAAGAATAGCGTGCTCTGCACGGGGCCCGGGTGATTTCCTGTGTGGGGCACAGCGGGCCGGCCTTATCAGCCAGCAAATGAGATGGCATTTTCCTCCCAAACTGCAGTCTTAAGAACAGGGGTGGGGAAAAGGGCATAGAGAATGAATTTGTTTAGCGCCACTAGGGAGTTCATAAAAATACACCTTATTATTTTTTTCCGGTTTTTAAAATTTTTTAAATTATTTTTAATTGTGGTAAAGTACACATAAAATTTACCACCCTAACCATTTTTACATGCACACTTAAGTGTCATTAAGTACCTTCACATTGTTGTGCAACCGTCACCCACCATTCTTGCCCGAATTCTTTTCATCTTGCAAAACTGAAACTCTGTCTCCAGTAAACACTAGCTCCCTACTTCCCCTCTCCCTATCTACGTTCTATTTCTAAGAACTTGCCTAATCCAGGCACTTCATATAAATAGAATTGTACAGTATTTGTCCTTTTGTCACTGGCTTATTTCACTTAATGTCTTTAGGGTTCATTCATGTTGTGGCTTGTGTCAGAATTTCTTTACTTTTAGAGGCTGAATCATATTCCGTTGTGTGGCCAGATCACATTTTGTTTATCCGTTCACCTGTTGATGGACACCTGGGTTGCTTCCACCGTTTGGCCAGTGTGGATAATGCTATGAACATGCATTTATAATGCGGTTCCTGGGTGGCTCAAGTCAGTTGAGTATCCAACTCTTGACTCAGGTCATGATCCCGGGTCCTGGCATTAAGGCCCACGTAGGGATCCCCACTCAGTGGGAAGTCTGCTTGGGGATTCTGTCTGTCTGTCTCTCTCTCTCCCTTTGTCCCTCTGCCTGCTTGCACGCACACGCTGTCTTTCTCTCTCTCTCTCAAAAAAAAAATAAATAAATCTTAAAACAAACCAACAAACATGGGGACGCCTGGGTGGCTCAGTCAGTTAAGCATCTGCCTTCGGCTCAGGTCATGATCCCAGCGTCCTAGGATCTAGCCCCGCATCAGGCTCCCTGCTGAGCAGGGAGCCTGCTTCTCTCTCTGCCCTCCTCCCCACTTGTGCACTCTCTCTCTGTCTGAAATGTATAAATAAAATCTTAAAAAAACAAAACATAAATGTATACATATCTTTTCAAGTCCCTGCTTTCAATGCTTTAGGGTATATAATTAGAAGTGAGTTGCTGGATCATAGGATAATTCTATTTTTAATTTTTTTAAGGCTCTGCCATATGGTTTTCCATAGTGACTGCACCATTTTACATCACCATCAGCAGTACCCAAGAATTCCAACTTTCCCACCTCCTTGCCAACATTTGTTCTGTTCTGTTTTGTTTGTTTACAGTAGCCACTCTAATGGGTGTGAGGTATTTGTTTCCTTTCTTTTTCAAGATTTTATTTATTTATTTATTTATTTATTTAGAGAGTGAGCATCAGTGGGTGGAGGGGCAGAAGGAGAGGGAGAGTCCCAACCAGACTCCATGCTGAGCACAGAGCCCAACTGGGGCTCCATCTCATGACCCTGAGATCATGACCCGAACCAAAACCAAGAGTTGGACGCCCAACTGACTGAGCCACTTAGGTGCCCCTTTCCTTACTTTTTAAAAAAAAAAAAATTTTTTTTAACGATTTTTTATTTATTTGAGAGAGAGAGAGGGCGAGAGCATGAAGGGGGGGAGGGGCAGAGGGAGGTAGCAGCACAGGCAGAGAGAGAGGCAGACTCCCCACCGAGCAGGGAGCCCAGTGCAGGCCTCCATCCCAGGACCCTGGGGTTATGACCGGAGCCGAAGGCAGACGCCCAACCAGCTGAGGCACCCAGGTGCCCCTCTTTTTAAAAAAATTTAAGTTCCAAATTCAAAAGGTGCAAAAGCATTTGCCTTAAAAAATCTACCTGTCCCCTTCTCTCCACCCCCAGCCACCCACTTCCTCTCCCTGGAGAAATTTTAAATGATCAGTTTTTTGTGTATCCTTCCAGAGATACTTTATACAAACAGAAGCAGATATGAAAATATTTTTCCATTTTTTTACACAAATAGTATTACAGCATATACCCAGTTCTGCCTTTTGTGTATTTTCACTTAACATAGCATGAAAGTTAAATTTAATCAGGATATAAAGAGCTTCCTCATCTTTTAATGAGGAAAACTTCCATTGTATGGTGTAATCAATTGTCCAGCTGAGGGTTCTTCACTTGAAGTTCTTGGATGCCCAAGGGGATTATTGATTCTAATCCAAGAGGTCTATGTCCTTGCATGGGAAAAAATTGTATTTTCATTTTCATTAACTTCCAACTGAACTGTGTCACTTTCTTCAATTGTGAATGTAGACAACAAACTACAGTAATATTAGCAACACCTGTGACAGTCACCAATGGAAATCATAGATATTTTCATGTCTCATTACAGTGTAGTTCACATCTCAAAAGTTTTATTTTGGTCCAGTATTTCACTGGACCTGGTCTAGCTCACCGTATTTAATAAAGAAGCAGGTATATTAATCATACATTTGTTTTTAGAAGATTTTGACGAGCATATGTCACTTTAGTTGGTCTCCTTATAATTTTGTGCCTTTCATTTTATACATTTTAACACATTGTTTGGAGAAGGACCGTGTGGGCTTTACCTGGCTGCCTGAAGGGTCCATGGCACAAAAAAGGTTAAGATTTTCTGCTGTAACCAGTCTCCTATCAAAAGACGTTTATGTTCCAATCATTTGCTCTTAGCACATGCCATATTGAAAAATCCTAACAAATGCCATTTGGCTCCTGAGGGAGAGTATCTAGAAGAAATGGACACACTGGATCAAAGGGAAGGAGCATCTGAAATTTGGATACTATGTAATGCTAGAGGCCAAGGGGACCCACTCCTCCAGCAATCGGCGCCAGTGCCTGCTTCCCCGCCGCTGCTACAACACAGGGAGCGTTAAACACACTGATCCTTGTCAGTCCCATAGGAGGAACGTGCTATTACTGTTATGTCTTTATGCTGTGCCTTGTTCTCTCCGTCACTTGCAGAACATTCCGGTGTGGAATGTTCAAATTCAAATTTTAGTTTGAAAACTTTGCGAACCTATGGAAGAGTTGCAAGAAAAGCACAATGAATACCTTTCACCGGGATTCAGCTGTTGTCTTCAGTTTTGTGTGTGTGTGTGTAGTACGTCTTAGAAGATATACACCAAAGTATTTATATACACACACAAAACACATATACCTGTATGTATATATGCATATACAAAAACAATATGTATGTGTATTACATATTCACTCCTAGTTTCCCTCAACTATTTGAGCAGACATTATGTTAGTTGCAGGATTGGTAGAAGATGGGTCCTTTACCCTCAAGACTTCAGTGAGTATCTCACGAGACATACTGTTGTGTAGCCACAAGTAAATGATCGAATTCAGAGGGAAAAGGTGATAGAACACAAAGACCGAATATACTACCCCTATTAAAAATTCACAATAATGTCCTTTACAGCATCTTTTCTCTGGTGCAGGACCCAGTCTGGGGTTACACAGTACCTTTGGTCAACACATCTCTTCAGTCGCCTTTAATCTGGAACAGTTCCTCAGCTTTTCCTTGTCTTTCATGACCTTGACATTTTTGAAGATTATGTATCAGTAGGTTTGTAGAATGTCCTTCAATTTGGGTTTGTTCTGAGGTGTCGGGGTGGATTCAGGTGATAACATGTGTAGCAGGAATACGGCTGAAGGGATGCTGTGTCATAGTGCATTGCGTCCGGAGGCACTTGACTCAGTTTGTCATTATGTTGACGTCAGCTTGTATCATTTGGTGAATGTGGTGTCTGCAAGATTTCTGCACTGCATAGGGGCCTTTATTCCCCTTTGAAATTCATAAGCACTTGTGGGAAAATACTTTAAAACTGTGGAACATATTCTGTTCCCCAACAAGCTTTCACCCAAAAGTTTTAGATCCATTCATTAGTCTTCCCTGAATCAATTATTACAAAGTGGGTTTAAAAAATATGATTTTTTTTTCTGGTAAAGATTTTATTTTTACGTAATCTCTACATCCAGCATGAGGCTTGAGCTCACAGCCGCAAGATCAAGAATCTCATGCTGTACGCCTGAGCCGGCCAGGCGCCCCCAAAGGATGGGTGTTCCACTCTCTCATCTTATACACTCATTAATTGGCCTTCTGCTATAAAGTACAGATTCCCCTCTTCCTTCCCTGTTTTAGTCAGAGTTCTCCAGAGAAACAGAACCAATAGGGGATATAGCCATCGATATAATGAGAATAGTTATTTGAGGCATTGGCTAATGCAGTTATGGAGGCCGAGAAGTCTTACAGGCTTCAGTCTGCAAGCTGGAGAACCAGGAAGTCCTGTGAACTGGGGAGGGCGGGAGGGGGGCTGATCGTGTAAGTCCTGGTCTGGAACGAAAAGCCTAAGAACCAGGAGTGGCAAAGTCTGAGGGAAGGAGAGGGAGGATGTCCCACAACAACAGGCGGAGCTCAGAATTTGTCCTCTTTCCACCTTTTGTTCTATTCAGGCCTCAGTGGGTTGGATGGTGCCCACCCAGCCATCAGGGAGGGCCATCTGCTTTCCTCAGGGCATAAGTCCAAATGCTAATGTCTTCCAGAAACACCCCGAAATAATGTTTAACCAGTTATCTGGGCAATCCTTGCCCAGTCAAGGAGACATATAAAATTAACCATCACATCCGCATTAATTAACTAATTTAAACTTTTACATTTTAAGTATAAACTCCTGAATTCTCTTTTTATTCGAAGGGTTATTGTCCATTCGTGTTACTATTCATTTTGATACTCAAATTGTTCTCAGTCTGGCCAGTGAGAGCTCCTTCAGACTGTCATTTTTATATGTCTCTACCCCTTACACCAGGAAAGTTTCCAAGTTCGTCTTGTGGTTTCCCCATTCCAGCCCTGGAATCAGCCATTCCCCAGGGAGCCCTCGTTCTTTCCTTGGAGAATGGTACTTAGAACTTCTGCTTTGCCCTTCACCAAACACTTCCAGCAGCCAGTGTCTCATCTGACAGGGCTCCCGGGAGTAACAAAGCAGAATTTGCCTTTCTGGGGTGGACCGTCCATCCTCACGAGGGAAACCGGATGAGTGACCAACATCTTTTCTTGCAGGTAAACCTGGGACCGGACAAAATGGTGGTTGACCTGACAGATCCCAACCGACCACGCTTCACTCTCCAGGAGCTGAGGGACGTGCTCCAGGAGCGCAACAAGCTCAAGTCCCAGCTGCTGCTGGTGCAGGAGGAGCTGCAGTGCTATAAGAGGTGGGGCTCTGCTGCCCTGGGCGCTCCGAACCGCAGAGCCCCACCCCGCCTGCCGTTCCTAGACAGGCTATGTATCCGTTCCATGCTCACTCAGCCAGTGTATCGGCGACCTGCTCGATGTCAGGCACTATTCCTGGCACCGGGGTATAGCAGTGAACAAAACAGAGAAAGCCCATGCTAGTGTGGGGGGAAGACAGGCAATTGACAAGGAAGTCTGAGATGAACATGCAGGATAATAGTGGTAAGTGCTCTAAAGATTGTAAACCAAGGTGACAGGGGCGCCTGGGTGGCGCAGTCGGTTGGGCATCCGACTCCCAATTTTGGCTCAGGTCATCATCTCAGGGTTGTGGAAGCGAGCCCCGCGTCGGGCTCCTTGCTGGGTGTGGTGCCTGCTTGAGATTCTCTCTCTCCCTCTGCCCCCTCCTCTTTCTCTCTCTCCCTCTCTAAACAAAACAAAACAAGGTAACGTATGACAGCAAAGCGCTGGGAGTGGGGGAGGGGCCTGTTTTACATGGGCCAGTCAGTGAAGACCCTCTGAGATGAATGACAAGAAGCAGCCAACCATGTAAAGCTTGGAAGGGCAAATGTAGAACAACAAGCGCTAAGAGCCCGAGGTGGGAACCACTGTGGCCCATTTAAGACATCTAACATGGTGGAAGTTGGAACCCAGGTAGAGAATGAGAGGTATGCCTTGTGAGTCCCAGGAAGGGGCTCTAATTTTGTTGTACGTGTAATGAGAACTCATTGGAAAGGTTTAATCAAATGACAAGATCTAATTTACTGTTTTATTTATTTGTTTTTATTTTTTGTTTACTTATTTTTTTAAGGAGGTTCCATGCCCAGTGTGGGGCTTGAACTCATGACCCTGAGATCATGAGTCAGAAGCTCTACCAACTGAGCCACCCAGGGTTTTAAAAGATCAAATGCAAGGGGCACCTGGCTGGCTCAGTCGATAAAGCATGCAAGTCTTGATCTCAGGGTTATGAGTTTAAGCCCCACATTGGGTGTGGAACCTACGTAAAAAAAAATGGGGTGCCTGGGTGGTGCAGTTGGTTAGGCATTCGACTCTTGGTTTCGGCCCAGGTCTGATCTCAGAGTCCTGGAATTGAGCCCCAGTGTGGGGCTTTGCGCTCAGCAGGGATTCGGCTTCAGGATTTTCTCTCTCCCACCTCCCCCTGCCCCCGCTCACTCGACACGTTCACTTTCTCTCTCTCTCTTTCTCTCTCTCGCAAATAAATAAATAAATCTTGAAAATAAAATATCAAACAGAACTACTTGATTCTTTGCAAATATACCGAAGTATTTAGGAATAAGGGGGTGAGATTTCTCCAGCTTACTCAGGTGGTTCAGAAAGAAGATAGATGCATGGTTGGTTGGGTAGGTGGGTGGGTGGAAGGAGGGATAGATGGATAGGCAGGCAGGTAGGTAGATAGATACACAGAGAAACAATTTGGGGGGGACTCTGGGTAACAAGTATATGGGAATTCCTCATACCAATCTTACAATATTTATGTAAATTTGAAATTATATAAAAATTAAAAGCTGAAAAAGATCACAATAGGGGCACCTGTCTGGCTTAGTCAGTGGAGCGTGTGACTCTTGATCTCAGGGTCATGAGTTCAAGCTCCATGTTGGGGGTAGAGATAACTGAAAAATAAAATCCTAAAAAAAAATCATGGGGCTTGATAGGTTAAGGGTCTACCTTCAGCTCAGTTCGTGATCCCGAGGTCCTGGGATCGAGCCCCACATCAGGCTCCCTGCTCAGTGGGGAGTCTGCTTCTCCTTCTCCCTCCGCCTCTCCCCCTGCTTGTGCTCTCTTTGTCTCTGTCTCTCAAATGAATAAATAAAATCTTATAATTAATTAAACATAATCACAATAACGTGTAGGGAAAAGGTTGTAGGACAAGCAAGAGAGGAAGTAAGAAGCTGTTGGCCTGTCGGGTTTGGACTTTGCTGTATCCATCTGCCTCCTGTTTCCCAAAATGTTTTCTTTCATGTAAGTGCTTCTTGAAAAGGGGGCTCTGTGGTCGAATAATTATGGGAAACCGTTGAGTTAAACAAAGCAGATTCCCTTAGAGACAGAAAGAAAGCCCAAGAGCATAAAAACGCAGCGCCGGCTTTTATTTATCAAAGCGTACTGCACGCCAGGCACTCTGCTAAGTGTATGCCAGGCATCATTTCAGGTAGTGCTCGCAGCAAGGTGAGCTAAGGTAATGTTATCTCCAGGGTGTTCTAAGGTTCACGCAGGTCAGGTACCTGCTTGAAGTCCCTTAGCTGGTGGTGACGGTGAGATGTGACCTCAGGCAACCTGATAGCAGAGCCTGTGCCTTTGTTATCCTGCCACATTTGGACTCTGAATGTTTAGAAGTAAGAAATACACTGACTCAGGGGTGCCTGGGGGGCTCAGTCGGTCAAGCATCTGCCTTTAGCTCAGGTCATGATCCTGGGATCCTGGGATTCAGCCCTAGATCCTGGGATTGAGCACCAGGTCTGGCTCCCTGCTCAGCAGGGAGTCTGCTTCTCCCTCTCCCTCTGCCCCTTCCCCCAACTCGTGTGCTCTCTCTGTCTCTCAAATAAATAAATAAAATCCTTAAAAAAAATAAATTCATTCAATGTAGAATCATTAAAGGAGACACAGTACAGTAAAAATGTTCTACCAAGCCAAATCCAAAAGGGCTGAGTTCTGCCAACAGGAATTTAATTGTCTTCCTTCTGCTGAGGTTGGAACCATGTTAATGGAAGGACCTGTCTTCCTCTCATTTAATAAGTACTTCAGACACAGGTAGTTAAAAACAGGAACGGCTGAACTGCTGGGGCTTAAGCAGCTTGTTAGCGAATAGAGCCACACGCTTTATTTCCAGTTTTGAATTCCCAGAGAGCGGCAGGTACCAGACTTCCCATCTGGTACAGGCCAGTTGATGGCAGGATTCTGTTGATGCACTTGGGTCCTGTATTCTAGAGAAACCAGCATGTCAGCTGAGGTATTCTCCTAGCAACTGCACCAGTTTTGAGGTCCAAGATGATACCAATGATTGTTTTTCACTGAGGCAGATGTGGTAGGCTGCTTCCAAAGGTGGATTTTTCCCATCCTGCATGCCTTCTGCACTGAGCCTTTTCCACCCTTCCAGAGGTAGGGTCTGTTTTCCTTCTCCTTGAGTCTGGGCAGCCCAGTGACTTGCTTTGACTGATGGAGCGTGGTGGAACCGATGCTGTTTGGCTTCTGAGGTTAGGGGAGGCCTGTTGCAGCTTCTGTTCTTGTCTTCGTGGAATTTTTTGTCCTCGAGGAGTGCTTGAGTCCACAGTCCTGTGAGGAAGCTCAAGGGAGTACCATGGAGAAGTCACACAAAGAACAGAGGTGCCCCAGCTGACAGCCCCAGCTGTGCCCAGCCCCCAGGTGACCCACCAAGCTAGCCATAAGAAATGGAGCCATCGTGAGAAATCATAAATCTTCATTGTTTTAAATCATTATGGTTTAGGGTGTTATGTAACAATAGATCGTGGAAAAGGGGGGTATTAATAATAAATTAATGATGTATTAATACTATAACAAATATGTAAATGATAATATTAAATAATAAGAGCTCATTCCTTGCAAAGGAGAGAGAAGGATGAATCCCACTCTCTCTCACTCATATGTCAAGAGGTGTGTTAGTCTGCCAGGCTGCCGAAACAAAATACCATAGAATGGGTGATTCAAACAATAGACATTTTTTTCTCACAATTCTGGAGGCTAGAAGCCCAAGATCAGGGTGCCAGCGTGGTTGGTTCTAACTCTTCCTGGCTTCTTCACATGGCAGAGAGAGGAAGCCCTCAGACGTCTCCTCTTCCAAGGGCTCTAATCCAACCATGGGAGCCCCACCTTCTTGACCTCATCTAAACTTAATTGTCTCCCAAAAGCCCCATCTCTGAATATCATTACATTGGGGCTTAGGGATTCAACATATGAATTCTGGGGGACACAATCCAATCTGCAGGAAGGGGAAAACACCATAGGTATAAATTAACCAGCAGGTGCCACAGCAAAATACCTAAGTGGAGATAACAAGCAATGTACGAAGCATTTCATACATTGAAACATTGCGCTGTGGTCAGACTACTTTTGCTTGCAAGGGACAGAAATCCAATTCAAGCTAGCTTAAGTACTAAAGGGAATTTATTAACCCACATAGCTGGGAAGGATCTTGGGACTGCTTTCAGAAATAAAGAAAAAACTGCAGTTAAAGCCTCAGGCTTGGAGGAGCCAGAGACTTGGTACCTCTTTCTTTCCTCCTTGCTTCTCTTTGTTGGCCTCATTGTCTTGTGTTGTAGACACACCTCCTAGGAATCTTAGGAAACGTGGCTGCTGGCAATCCCAGCTGAACACATGAGAGAGAACAGCTTTCTTCCAGCTTCGGTGCATCAAGTCCAGGGAAATACTCTGGTCCTCTTTAAGTCAACTAACTTCAATATCTCACCAATCAATATCAATTTAACTCCTATCACCATCTGACTTACTATATCTTTTATTTTACTTAATTTATTTGTTTTTTTTTTAAAGATTTTATTTATCTATTGGAGAGAGAGCGAGCTAGAGAGCCCAAGCGGTGGGGAGGGGCAGAGGGAGAAGCAGAAGCAAGCTCCTCACTCAGCAGGGAGCCCAGGGTGGGGCTTGATCTCAGGACCCCGAAATTATGACCTGAGCCGAAGGCAGACGCTTCACCGACTGAGCCACCCAGGTACCCCCAATTTATTTGTTTATTTACTGCTTCTTTCCCCAATGGAAAAACATAAATTACACGATAGAAGATAATTTTGTCTGTTTTGTTCACTGCTTTAGTGTCAGGTGCTATGTATTGTGTCAGTCACTCAATCCTGGGAGGCAGCTACTCTTCTCGTCCTCATTTTTTTTTAAAGATTTTATTTATGTATTTGTCAGAACACGAGCACGGGGAGCAGCAGGCAGAGGGAGACACGGGCTCCCCGCCGAGCTGGGAGCCTGACATGGGGCTTGATCACAGGACGCTGGGATCATGACCTGAGCTGAAGGCAGCTGCTTCACTGACCGAGCCACCCAGGCATCCCTCTTACTATCCTCATTTTACTGATGAGAAAATTAAGGCTTAAGTTGGGGAATTGATATGTGGTCCTATTCCTAGAAAGTGGAGAAGCTTGAAGTACAAGCCAATGCAGTTAGACAAGAGAAAGAAAGAGGTATCAACATTGGAAAGGTGGGGGGAAGATTCTCCTTATTAGAAGCGGAATCTCTCTGACTCTAGCTTTCAGTGATAATATTACTAATATAATAATAATTATTATTAAGACCCTTCACCTTCAGAGCTGCACAGACAGAAGGTCTGCGATAAAACAACCCATTTATTTGTCCCTCTTTCCACAGTGGTCTGATTACACCAAGAGAAGGGCCAGGAGGAAGAAGAGAAAAAGATACCCTTGTTGCCAGGACCAGCAAGGCCAGCAGTAACAAGGAGGAGAAGACAATCATAAGGAAGCTGTAAGTTACTTGCTGCCCATTGCCACTAAATCATTGCTGAAGCACGGAGTGGAGGCCCGAGGATGCTGGCCAGCTACCCAGGGTGGGGATGTCCTGGTTGGTGCGGCTAACAGCTGATAGGAAAATTCGGGGCTGGGCAATCAGGAGATCTGTTAGGCGGTAGTCTAAGCACTTGACATATATTAATTCATTGACTCTTCACAGTGACCCTGTGAGGTAGGAGCTGCCATCAACTCCATTCTCCAGGTGGTTACTGAGAGGCGAAGTAATTTGCCTGAGGTCACCCAGATAGTAAATAGTAAAGTCAGGATTTGAACCCAAGGAGGTCTAGATTCTACACTACTCTCTCCCTATGATAGAATAGTACTACAACAACAAGAAAAACAACAATAATTATTAGAGTCTTAAGGGGGATTCATGGGGTACCTGGCTGGCTCAGTTGGAGGAACATGTGACTCTTGATCTTGGGGTCATGTGTGGAAGGGCAGGGGTGGCTGATTCATTATCTCTCTTATCTCCAACTTTTTTTTTTTTAAGATTTTATTTATTTATTTGAGAGAGAGAGAGAAAGAGCACAAACAGGGAGAAGGGCAGAGGGAGAAGCAAACTACCTGCTGAGCGGGGAGCCCAAAGCGGGGCTCGATCCCAGGGCCCTGGGATCATGACCCGAGCTGAAGGCAGACGCTTAACTGACTGAGGGACTGAGCCCATCTCACTTCCAACTTTAGAGGACCCTGTGTCTCCCATTGTTGGGACACATTTCCTTTGAATACTCCCATAGTGTTTATGCTCCCTCGTTAATCCCTTATTTCTTCGGTGCTAGGCCTCAAACCATAGAATGTGGGGTACTTGTTTAAAATTCAGATTCTCAGGCGTCAAGTCTAGGATGAAGCCTAGAAATCTGTATTTCTGATGAACTCCCCAGGCAACTCTGGTGTGGAGAACCCCCGAACCACACTCTGAAAGGTGCCAGGGGTAGAGAAGCACCCCAGCATGGCAGCTGGGCTGAGGGAGCTATGAGGGGGGGTCAGCAGAGGGACACAGCAACCAGTAAGACCAGGCCTGGTGGGGAGGCCACCAGGGCATCAATACGCCCCCCTCCCCACCTTCCCAGCTCCTGCCCGAGCCTCCCCTTGGCTGAGCGCAGCCTGAAGCTAGACAACAGGGAAAAAGGTTGTTGCTGTCACGCACAGAGATTGGCCTCCTGGAGCAGAGCGGGGATGAGATGACTCTGGGGGCAAGCAGCCCACAGAATATGTGCATACATAGTTTGGTTAAGTATTGCCAGACTTTCTGGAATGCCTGCATGAAAACTGCTTTGTCAGACAAGACCACCTGAAACCAAAATAATTCATCCCTTCAGCATATGTTTACTGGGGGCCTGCCATGTGCCAGGTGTTGTTTTAGGTCCTGGGGATGCAGTGGACAAGACAAGCCCCTGCCTTCATGCTGCTTCTGTTCCAGCAGGGGAGTCAGAGTGAGCCGGTAAGGAAGTGTATTGACAGGACCATTTCAGATATCCATTAAATAGGCTGCTGAGAGCAAAGTTGATGGGGGCGACTTCAGATTTGGGGAGTCCTGGAAGGCTTCTATAAGGAGGTGACATTCAGGCTGGGTCCTGAAAGACCATAAAGACATGAGGAAGAGCATTTCTGGCAGAGGGAACAGCAGGTATAAAGGCCTGAGGCAGGAGAGAAGCACGGAGAATGGAATGAGGCCCGAGGTCAGTCAGGGCAGGGGGCAGGGGTGACTCGACTAGTATTTACATGGAAAAGCTCACTCTGGCTGCTTTGTGGAGAAGGTGTGGGGGGACAGACTCAAAGCAGGGCCTGGGGGAGTGTTTCTTTCCTAAGGAAGGTTCTCCTGAGTTACGGAAATGAAGGAAAGAGCATCTCCAAGCCACACCGTCTGTCACCTCTGAAGAGATTTGTTAGCACTTCTATTGGCTGGGCAGGAGATGTAAACTCCTGGTGTATTTGTGCCTCTCGGAGGAGAGTTCCTCGGGCCCCTTAGAGTTTGAGTCTGATATGGCAAAAATAAATGTTTGTTCTGTGGATGAGACAGCCTGAGGTCATGTGTCTAATGAGCATGAGGCCACAATTTCATGGTCAGACAAGCTCATTAAGCCAATAGAATGAATGAATGAATGAATGAATGAATGAATGAATGAATGAATGACTTTCTGAAGAAGTAGGTCATGCTAAGAAGGACTTTGGTCTTTATCCTGAGGCGGTGGGAAGCCACGAGGGGTGTAAGCTGAGGAATGACTTAGCTCTGTAGAGTGACGCGGTTGTTCTGGCTGCCGTGTGAGTGGATTGTAGGGGGTGGTGGGAAGGCTGTTGTGCTCATCATGGTGACTTGGACTGAGGGGGGGAGGGGAGGAGATGGGGAGTGTTGGGATTAGGAACATATTTGGGGCATGATGACTAAAATATAGCAGATGGGGGGGGAGGAGCTGAGAAAACTCCCGGGTTCCTGGCATGAATGACAAGGTGGGGGATGATGTCACTTCCTGAGACAGGTTGCTGGCGGGGAGGGGGGGTATGTACAGGTTCAGGGGAGGGTGGCTGAGCCCTAAGGCCTGTGTCCAAACACCAGTGCAGGGCCCACCCCAGCCACTGCGAGCAGAGCTGTTAACAGTGCTGAGGCGGTGGGTTCGTCTTTGACAAGAAGCACCAGCCCATATTCCTGGTCACTGGCTTTCCACCCCACCAGCCAGCTCTGGGTCTTTCTCCTGGCTGCAACTAGCAGTGAGATTGAACGTTGTGATCAACCCCAGATAGCTTTCTTCCTTTTCAAAACTTTGCATATGAGGGGGAAAACACTGAACGTTTGGTATTCATGTCTTAGGGCATACCTAGGTTTTATCTAAGAATTTACATGCCAATCTTTATTCATTGCAAAGATCCATTTTATAATTGTAAGTAACATGATGCTTCCTCCACAATAAAACCTCCTGAAATTAAAAAACAAAAACGTTCGAACACCATTTTTCCACATAGCACAGTGCGTAAGGAGCTCCGGGTCCAACTGCTGGTTCTGCAACTTCCTGTGTGACCTTGGGCCTGTTACTGAACCTTGCAGGACCTCAGGTTGCTAATCTATAAAATAGGGATCTCAAGGGCACTTCCCTCATCGAGGTGTTTCGAGTGTAAAATGAGCTGATAGATGGAAAGCCCCTGAACAGTGCCTGCCCCCACTGAGCCCTGAGCAAATGTTCGAGTCAATGGCCTGCAGGAACCTCTCACAGATTCTGCAGGCTTCTGCACCCCTTGCTTTGTTCTGTCTGTGCCCTCTGACCCTCCTCTTTCTATATCCAGGTTCTCTTTCCGTTCAGGGAAGCAGATATAGATCAAAAGCCACGACTAAGACAGCGGTTCTCGGACTCAGGAAGGCAGTGCACCGTGACTTCCAAACTCATCTCTCAGTGCCACGTATACTCACTGTACTTGCTCATGTGTCTCCCCTGAAAGCCACCAAGGAGGAAGGAGGTGAGGCTCTCTCATTATCATTTTTTCCCGGGCCACAGAACTGGACACCCCTAAAGGCCTGGCCAGAGCCGGGGAAGCGGCACAAAGGAATCAAGAAAGCAGAAGGAAAGCAAAACAAGGCCCATTTCCTGCTTCACGTCAGCCACCCGGAGGGGCCTCCAGTACGCAGATGTGCGTTCTGCTTGTCTGGTCTCACAGATGACCTGGGTCTCTACCAGCGAAATTCATGAGCTCAAAGGGAGAGGGGAGGAGAGAATGCAGGAAAAAACGGTATTGACATTCCAGTGATGATTTCACAGAGATTTAGTGAACATTTGATTTTGCTAACGTGACTTTCTTTACATGATTTTGTATTAAAGTGAAATGACTTTTATACTTTCTCTGAGAGTTTTAGAGTGGTCTCTTGAGTTATGCGACCTTGTATAAGGTGCTTTAACCTTTCAGAGTCTCGGTTCCCAAATCTGTCAGCTGTACGTATGTATGTATGCGTATTTATATGGCGGTGTGTATGTAGTGCATATATATTTCAGCAACTCTAAGTGTCGCGCCAGTATTTTGTGTGTTGCGATGAGAGGAAAAAAATGCTGCAAATTATTATTATTATTATTATTTTTAAAGATTTTATTTATTTATTTGACAGAGATAGAGACAGCCAGTGAGAGAGGGAACACAAGCAGGGGGAGTGGGAGAGGAAGAAGCAGGCTTATAGCAGAGGAGCCCGATGTGGGGCTCGATCCCATAACGCCGGGATCACGCCCTGAGCCGAAGGCAGACGCCTAACCGCTGTGCCACCCAGGCGCCCCAAATTATTATTATTATTATTTTTTTTTTATTTACTTATTTGACAGAGAGAGAGACAGCCAGCGAGAGAGGGAACACAACCAGGGGGAGTGGGAGAGGAAGAAGCAGGCTCCCAGCAGAGGAGCCCGACGTGGGGCTCGATCCCATAACGCCGGGATCACGCCCTGAGCCGAAGGCAGACACCTAACCACTGCGCCACCCAGGCGCCCCTCAAATTATTATTTTTTTTAAAGATTTTATTTATTTGACAGAGAGAGAGCAAGCACAAGCAGGGGGAGCCGCAGAGGGAAAGCGAGAAGCAGGCTCCCCACTGAGAAGGGAGCCTGACATGGAGCTCGATCCCAGGACCCTGAGATCATGACCTGAGCCAAAGGCAGATGCTTAACCGACTTAGCCAGCCAGGCGCCCCTTATTATTATTTTTTAAAGATTTATTTATTTATTTATATGAGAGAGAGAGAGCACTGCAGGGGGAGGGGCAGAGGGAGAGAGAGAGAATCTCAAGCAGACTTCCCACTGAGCATGGAGCCTGATGCAGGCCTCGATCCCATGACCCTGAGATCATGACCTGAACCGCAATCAAGAGTCAGGTGCTTAACTGACTGAGCCACCCAGGTGCCCCCAAATAACCAAAGCATCTTGAGAGAGAAGAACAAAGCTGGAGCTATTACAATCCTAGATTTTAAGATATACCATCAAGCTATAGTAATCAAAACAGTCTGGTACTGGCACAAAAATAGACACACAGATCAACAGAACAGAAGAGAGAGCCCAGAAATAAACCCACACTTATATGGTTAATTGACCTACGACAAAGGAGGCAAGAACAGACAATGGGAAAAAGACAGTCTTTTCAACAAACGGTGCTAGAAAAACGGGACAAATTATAATGTCAAGATGCTATTGATTTTAAGACTCATCCTGATTTCAAAGATGTTAAAATGAAGGGGGGAATGTATTTAGGATTCAATGAAATACAGTCCATAGGGAACAGATGGCTGAGCTTTGCAAAGAAACTGATGGGCCTGCTGACATGACACATCCTGTGAGCCAGCCGTGCTAGTGACTGACCTTGGCTTACGGAATGTTCTGCCTGCTGCACGGATTACCTCCTTTATTCCTGGAACTCAGGGAGGTGGGGACCAGCACTAACCTGCCAGTTTACAGATTTGGAAAGTGAAACTCCAAAAGATGAAAGTAACCTACACGAGGTCACAGAGCTAGGAAGTGGTTGCCCAAGATGCACGTGCGGGCCGGATTCTAAGGCCTGGGCTCCTCCCCCGCAACATGCCACGTGCCCCTCTTCTCCAAAGAGCACTAATGTTAGTAATGCGTGTCTTGCCTGCACCACTTGGAGGACCTTCTGCCTACTGCCTCAGTGTACCTCTGCAGGATGGTGACGTCATTCCCGTGGTACACCCAAGGGGACAGCACAGCGGAGCTGAGGGATTCGTCCAGACCTGAACGCAGAGGTAAACTCCACAACCCAGGCTTCACCCACTCTGCCTCCCGAGAAACACTAGCCCCGCTGATGCCGGTCCTGAATGCCATCTTGGCAGAGCCTTCGATCAGGGGCTCCTGATTTCTGACCCCAGATGACACTGCCATCCTCACGGGGTGCTCCCCTCTTCACAGGGGGAGGGAGGAGAAAGGTTTCTGTACCCTGGAGGTGAGAGCCAGCTGGGAAAACAGATCTATGCACCCTTGCACCCTGCCTTCAGAACCCCCACACACAGGCTGGGCAGAGCGCACACAGGGGCAGCGAGACCGGGGTGTGGGGGGGCACGCTGCAGAGCAGACTCAGCTCCTGAGAATGACAGGTAACATCCTAGAGTCCCAACCATGGCAGCCCACCTCCCCACACCTGAGCCATTCTAGCTTCAGTTTCCATCTCCAGGCTGTAGGGCTGCCAGAACGTCTAGAAGCAAACAGAAGATCATTGTGTGTTGCTGTCCATAAGCCATTTATACATATCACCTGCATTTCCAGACCTGGGGTTCCCCCTGTATAAATGCTCAGCTGCCTCCTTCTCCTCGTGGAGATAGGTAAGGCAAGAAAACCCACTCAGAGAGAAATGTCACGTTAAAACAGCTCTGGTTCCTGTGTATCCTAAGGGAGACTAAAAAAAAATGACAATAAAGAATGCTCAGATTTTAGCAACTCTTGGTCAAATCAGACACTGGGGTGTGGGAATTCCAGAAGGTAAGTGGCGGGAGTGTTTCTCCCGGAGCTGGGACCCCGTGTGACCATGGAAGACTGCGGGCTTCCTTCGCCAAACCCAGCACCCGGAGCAACTGGCTGAAACGTGGGTTTCCAAGCCAGGTTTCACAACGCACAAGAAGTGGTGGCTGTCCCAATCGTCTTTAAAAAATGAGTAAATAAATACAGCAACTAAATATCAGAGCCCAGAGGCTCTTAGCTATCAGTCCCAGGGAACTTGTAAACAGTGAATGGTAGAAACAACACAAAGTTCCTTCCCTCCCTTCCTCCCTTCCTTCTCTCTCCTTCCTTCTCCTTCCTCCCTCCCTCCCTTCCTTTTTCTTTTCTTTCTAATTTTTTTGAAGATCTTTATTTAATCGACAGAGAGAGAGCATGCACAAGCAGGAGGAGCAGCCGGCAGAGGCAGAGGGAGAAGCAGGCTCCCCACCCAGCAGGGACCCCGGTGCAGGGCTTGATCCCAGGACCCCAGGATCATGACTCGAGCCGAAGGCAGATGCCCAACTGACTGAGCCCCCCAGGTGCCCCTCTTTTTTTTTTTTTTTTAAAGATTTTATTTATTTGAGAGAGAAAGCACAAGCAGGGGGAGGGGAAGGGACGGAGGGAGACACAGACTCCCTGCTGAGGGGGGGGGCGTGGGGCTTGATCCCTGGGCCCTGAGATCATGACCTGAGCTGAAATCAAAAGTTGGACACTTAACCAGACACTTAACCAACTGAGTCACCCAGGCACCCCGAAACAAAGGCAAGTTTCAATCCTAACAGCAAACATGGATGCCGGAGGGGTAGCTAGGCGCAAGGCAGTGCTCCCCATGCTTTTCCTGTCCTAACTCGTGTAACACAGTCACCCGCATTCATGCACCAGCACTGCTCCATGTTGCAGAGGAGGGAAGTGGCACCCAGAGCTGTCACCTGCCCAAGGTCACAGAGCTGGCAGTTCCAGGGCTGAGTGCACTTGGCCACCAGGCCACCCTGTTCCCTCCAAGGTGAACATGTAGTCATCCACGACGGCTGAATCCTCAGGACACCCCTGCATGTCAGTGGGGCAGAGGCTGTGCCCGGGTGATGGTCAAGCTTCGGAAAAGGAAAGGGTTTTGTGCAAGGTGACAGGATGCCAAACACAGCTGGTGCTGGCGCCAGATCTCCTGCTTGTCAACCAAGGACTCTACCCACTGTCCCCATCCACCTGGAGTGCAGGCAGCTGGTGGGGGGTGCAGTGGGGACAGAGATCTGGACTGGTAGGAGGGACTTCCCGCACAAGAGGGCACAGTTGATGCCAGGTGTTCTAAGTGAGGATTCAACATGCATTAGCTTTTAATCTTCTCTGGCACCTATGACCCCCACTGTACAAATGAACACAGTCCCCTAGGAGGACATTCACCAAAACACACACATACTGCTATGTAACCTTTTTTAAAAGATTTTAAGTAATCTCTGCACCCAACATGGGGCTTGAACCCACAACCCCGAGATCAAGAGTTGCATGCTCTACCAACTGAGCCAGCTGGATGCCCCTGCTGTGTAACCCTTTTGTAAAATAAAGGAAAAATCCAATCCTCTATCTCTACCTTATAAAAAACAGAAAGACACGCAGGTGGCCTCGCCTGGCAATAAATATTTTAATTTTTGTTTCATTTTTATGATGACAAATAATTTTCAAGTTATTTCCTTTTTTTTTTTTTAAATACAAAGCTAAACCACAAACAGGTACAACCAAGACATTTTATCTCACATTTACACACTCTGTCGGATCCTCCTCCAATTCTCTGACCACTGACCAGGCAAGTGTGGGTGGGGGGGGAAGACTTTCTCAGGTAGCACCGTGGTGAGGCCGGGGGGGCATCAAGGTTGAGGACAGGCTCTCATACCTGTCTCCATTCACATTTACCTGGGACCAGGGGAGGCCGGGAGACCCCAGGTCATGGATCTGGAGCCATGGCCCCCTGGACTGCAGGTTAACAGAGTGAGAATAGGTCCCCCTTCAGGAGGGAGGAGGAAGCTACCTACTCCTGCATCACAGTCAAGGTGAAAACTTTACCCTTGGCCTTGATCCCTGGGCTGCTGTGGGCCAGCCCACTACCCTGCGCAACAGCAGCTGGGGTGGGGGTCCTGCATTTCAGGGTCTGTGGGCTCCCCCTTGGGGTCATGGCTGCATCTTCAATTTTGCAGGAAGGACACCAGGTGGTCTGACAAACAGAAAGCCTGACAGCAGGTCTAGAACTTTCAACCCATTGGAATCGGGTCAGGGTGGGAGGGAGGGGGGTAATGGGTAAGTAATTTCTGGTCCCGCTACAAAACTTTTATTTTTGATTAGAATAGAGTACCATCTCAAATCTCTTCTACAAAAACAAAAACCAAAAAAAAAAAAAAATAAAAATAAAAAAAAAGAAGAAGAAGAAAAAAGAAAGAAAAACGCAGCCACTTCACTCACTTCAAGACCTATTTACATGTAAGTTGTTTTCTGTGGTTTTTTCTCTTTTTTTTGTCTTTTTTAAATTTTTAAATTTTTATTATTTTTTTAAAATAAATTCAGTGTTCACATTTCTATAAAGAATTAACCCAGTTTTGGGAAACTGCCCCGGCAGGGCGAGCAAGCAATGCTTTTCCCTGCCCACATCTACTCTGATTACCCGCCCTGATGCTTCGAGGTGCCCAGAAAAGCGGCAGCCTGTGGAAGAGTAAACCTAGGCTCGGCCCACGCCCGGGGGCCACTGGGTCAGTAAGCTTTCGAGAAAGCAGAGGGGAAGACTAGCTTACTGTGAAACCTTTTTAAAAAATATTCATACACTTCCATGTGCGCCTGTCCAGACGTCAGGAAAACAAGAGCTTGGGAACACCCCGCTGGGCCTTGGGAGGCCGCGTCCTTGGGGAGTGGCCTGCGCGTGGCCGGCGGGGGTGTGGGGAGGAGAGTCCTGGCTCTTCGGCGGGAGGCGGGAGTCACCCAGCTTCCTAGTTCATGTTCACTCTTTCTCTAAAACCTGTGCTGCGTCTTTGACTGCATGCACGGGAAGCACGAACGTGTGACTTGTATGCAAAAAAGGTACAAAAACAACTAGAATATAAAAGTTTTGGTAATATAAGGCCATCTGTTCAAGTCCACCTTGGAAACCTGTAACAGATATTTAAATACTACAGTGAAAAGGCATCTTAATATACTTTTTAAAAACATCTGAAGTAATTTGCTAAGATTAAGTGTGTAAAAAAAAAAAATCAATTCCCTTTGAGGGCACTTTGTCCATGGAAGAAGGGAGGGGCGGGGAGGACAGGGAGGTTAATGCTTCAGCCAGGGGTAGGCTTCGATGGAAGCCCGGCTGCGGTCCNTCAACATGCATTAGCTTTTAATCTTCTCTGGCACCTATGACCCCCACTGTACAAATGAACACAGTCCCCTAGGAGGACATTCACCAAAACACACACATACTGCTATGTAACCTTTTTTAAAAGATTTTAAGTAATCTCTGCACCCAACATGGGGCTTGAACCCACAACCCCGAGATCAAGAGTTGCATGCTCTACCAACTGAGCCAGCTGGATGCCCCTGCTGTGTAACCCTTTTGTAAAATAAAGGAAAAATCCAATCCTCTATCTCTACCTTATAAAAAACAGAAAGACACGCAGGTGGCCTCGCCTGGCAATAAATATTTTAATTTTTGTTTCATTTTTATGATGACAAATAATTTTCAAGTTATTTCCTTTTTTTTTTTTTAAATACAAAGCTAAACCACAAACAGGTACAACCAAGACATTTTATCTCACATTTACACACTCTGTCGGATCCTCCTCCAATTCTCTGACCACTGACCAGGCAAGTGTGGGTGGGGGGGGAAGACTTTCTCAGGTAGCACCGTGGTGAGGCCGGGGGGGCATCAAGGTTGAGGACAGGCTCTCATACCTGTCTCCATTCACATTTACCTGGGACCAGGGGAGGCCGGGAGACCCCAGGTCATGGATCTGGAGCCATGGCCCCCTGGACTGCAGGTTAACAGAGTGAGAATAGGTCCCCCTTCAGGAGGGAGGAGGAAGCTACCTACTCCTGCATCACAGTCAAGGTGAAAACTTTACCCTTGGCCTTGATCCCTGGGCTGCTGTGGGCCAGCCCACTACCCTGCGCAACAGCAGCTGGGGTGGGGGTCCTGCATTTCAGGGTCTGTGGGCTCCCCCTTGGGGTCATGGCTGCATCTTCAATTTTGCAGGAAGGACACCAGGTGGTCTGACAAACAGAAAGCCTGACAGCAGGTCTAGAACTTTCAACCCATTGGAATCGGGTCAGGGTGGGAGGGAGGGGGGTAATGGGTAAGTAATTTCTGGTCCCGCTACAAAACTTTTATTTTTGATTAGAATAGAGTACCATCTCAAATCTCTTCTACAAAAACAAAAACCAAAAAAAAAAAAAAATAAAAATAAAAAAAAAGAAGAAGAAGAAAAAAGAAAGAAAAACGCAGCCACTTCACTCACTTCAAGACCTATTTACATGTAAGTTGTTTTCTGTGGTTTTTTCTCTTTTTTTTGTCTTTTTTAAATTTTTAAATTTTTATTATTTTTTTAAAATAAATTCAGTGTTCACATTTCTATAAAGAATTAACCCAGTTTTGGGAAACTGCCCCGGCAGGGCGAGCAAGCAATGCTTTTCCCTGCCCACATCTACTCTGATTACCCGCCCTGATGCTTCGAGGTGCCCAGAAAAGCGGCAGCCTGTGGAAGAGTAAACCTAGGCTCGGCCCACGCCCGGGGGCCACTGGGTCAGTAAGCTTTCGAGAAAGCAGAGGGGAAGACTAGCTTACTGTGAAACCTTTTTAAAAAATATTCATACACTTCCATGTGCGCCTGTCCAGACGTCAGGAAAACAAGAGCTTGGGAACACCCCGCTGGGCCTTGGGAGGCCGCGTCCTTGGGGAGTGGCCTGCGCGTGGCCGGCGGGGGTGTGGGGAGGAGAGTCCTGGCTCTTCGGCGGGAGGCGGGAGTCACCCAGCTTCCTAGTTCATGTTCACTCTTTCTCTAAAACCTGTGCTGCGTCTTTGACTGCATGCACGGGAAGCACGAACGTGTGACTTGTATGCAAAAAAGGTACAAAAACAACTAGAATATAAAAGTTTTGGTAATATAAGGCCATCTGTTCAAGTCCACCTTGGAAACCTGTAACAGATATTTAAATACTACAGTGAAAAGGCATCTTAATATACTTTTTAAAAACATCTGAAGTAATTTGCTAAGATTAAGTGTGTAAAAAAAAAAAATCAATTCCCTTTGAGGGCACTTTGTCCATGGAAGAAGGGAGGGGCGGGGAGGACAGGGAGGTTAATGCTTCAGCCAGGGGTAGGCTTCGATGGAAGCCCGGCTGCGGTCCCCATAGTCATACAGGAGCTCCTCCCCGGCCTTGATGTCGCGGGAGGCGATGAGGATGAGGTGAGGCACGCCATCGATGTCGTGCAGTTTGGTTTGGCAGTTCCCACATTTACTGTGATTGATCAGTCTTCCCAGGCGGTTTGTCTCTCTAGTTGCATCCACACTGGCGGGAGGGAGGGCAACAGAGGATTAAATTGATAAAGAGGCTTTTGATCCCAGTCACAGCCAGCTCTCGACTCTGGTGCGATGTCGATTTATAGCCACGTTTTGGGGAAAGCAATTTAAATCAAAAAAACATTTTTAAGAGCCCAGGGAGGCACTGGGTGAGATAGTCGAGGGGTGGGAGGGGTGGGAGGAGACAGGAGTGCAAAGGCTCTTTGCAGGGGGCCCATGAGGCAAGTGCATAATAAATAAATGAATAAAAACCAGCTCTGCTGGTGGTGGGGGGAGCTGTGCGTATGGGGAGGCAGGGGGCGTCGGGAACTCTCCGTACCTTCTGCTCCATTTTGCTGGGAATGTAAAACTGCTCAGAAAAAGACAGCCTAATAAAAAAAACCCCAATCAAGCGCACTGGCCATATGGGGGAAAGGAGCAGTCAGTGATTTCTAGAGCTGCCCTGGCAGAGCGCCACCAGGGAGCGGCCGGCCTGGTGAGCCTCGGAGCAGGCTGTCACTGACTAGTCCTGCTTCTCGTCTGGTCAGATGGCAGCCAGAACGGCTCTGATCCCAAATGTGAAAATGGCAAATGGGGGGAGAGCGGCTTCGTGGCTTTGAAAAAAAACGTAGCAAGAACGAAACAGGAAGCAGGAGCAAGAGGAAGAAGCAGGATGTTCCTGTGGCTCCCGGCCCGAGGCCTGTCCTCTCTGCCAGGGCGCGGAGAAGCCACCTGAAGTTCCAGCGGACTTACCAGTAGGTTTTGCTCAGATACTGAAAATAGTACATGTAGCAGCCCGTGGAGGGATCCTGTGCATACAGGGCCTCCCGCTTCTTGGCGTCGGTGATCTCGATGAGGTCCCCATGGTACTCGACCACAAACTCGCCCCGGGAGAACTGCTTGGTGGCGATCACACCCCTGCCCTTGCCGTCAATGAGGTCAATCTGTTGAGAGGTGAGGAGAAGTGTTGCTTCCTGACCTCACGCGTGGCTGGCTGCCTGGGCTCGCCCACCTTCTTTTCACAGCTTTGCTGAGGTATGCCCTAGATCCCGCTCCCTTTACGGACATGGCACAACNATGGCACAATGGGTACTGTTAAACGTGTATGGTTGTGCAACCATCCCCGCAATCTATCACCCCCAAAAAGGTCCCTTGTGCCCTTTGCAAAGCACCATTACATCTGAGCCTCCTGAGAGATCTGCTGAGTGGGTGTCGCCCCATTTTGCAGACGAGAAAACAGAGGCTCGGAGAGACAGAACCATGTTCAAGGCCATGTGGCTGGAAAGTGGTAAAGACCGACTCATATCCACATACGTGGCCTCTTCTGGGGAGTAGTAGGACCCCGTGTTCCAAGTGTCTCATTTTTTCTGCAATCTACCCTCCCATGCTTCTCCTCGCTCCGTTTTAAGTGGGGTTGCAAGGTGACTGTTTGTGGGGCCCAGACTTAAATTCGGGTCCTCCTAGATGGGTGGGTGGAACTGAGGCTTTTTTCTGACCCTGGAGTCCCAGCCCAGACCCACCTGGAGGCCACTGTAGGGCTCCACCCCTCGCATCCACCTAATGTGCTTGCAATATCTGAGAAGAAAAGGAAATTTCTTGGGCCCTGTCATTTCCCAGGAAAACACAGTTTAGGAAAAATGTATTAGTTTGCCCCGGCCTCATGCTAAATGAAAGAAAGCTAGATACAACAGGCCATCTACTCTGTGACTGTGTGTGTATGAAATGTCCAGAACAGGCAAATCTACAGGCACAGAGCCAGGGCTGGGGGAGTGCGGAGTGATGGCTACTGGGCACAGTGTTTCCATCGGGAGGATGAGAAAGTTCTGGAACTAGACTAGACAGGGATGATGGCTGTACAATGCCGTGAGTGTACTTAATGACACTGAATTGTACGCTTTAAACGGATTAAAAAGGTACGTTTTGTATGTTATACATACGCTACTGCAATTTTAAAAACTTTTCTCAGGACAACGTATCCCATATAAAGGCCATTAATGTTTCCTTCCTGAAACGTTCCCTGAACAGATTTAGTATCTGGCCCCTTGACAACCAAAGAGTCTGACTAGTCGCAGTGGCCGTTACGGGGTTCTGGCAGCCCGCCGGCTGCTAGGAGCTAAGGAGCAGGGCCGGGGGGACCCTCCAGCCTCAGCCTCCGAGCAGTAGGCGCCGTTGCCCCTTACCTTCATTCCTTCTTCCTTCCCACTTTCAATCAACTCGTCTATTCTTTTCCTTTCTTCAGACTGGGTGGAGGGAAAAAAAACAAGAAGTACTTCAGCATTCTCTCCTGGGCCACTCTGGGCAGCCTGGAGCTCCCGCAGGGTCACTCATGGCTGGACTCCATGACATCGGTCCCCAAAGATGCCCACGTCCCCACTGCCCCATCCGTTTCTCACTGCCCGTCTGTTGTGGACAATGGGCCACCTGGGGCTCAGATGGACCAGGAGGGACACAGTGGTGGCCCGAATGCAGAACTGGGTTGGGGGCTATGTTCTATCTGGCACGTACAGTCTATTTTAAACTACCTACACTGCCGACACGTAAAAATCAGGACTCTGACTTCATACAACATCAGTTGGGGCAGACGAGACGCTGTGCCTTTCGAAGGGGCCCGTGTACACCGCGTCCTTCCTGTCTGATGGCTCCTGTAGGCGCCCTGATTTAGGAACTTTGACCTGAGTCTCCATGAAGCCACCGCCACGGATGAGAACAGGGCCTTCCACCCCCAAGAGGCAGTACCACCCTGAGCAAAGAAGTTAGACAGGAGTGGACACTCCTGGCCTCACCTGCTGCTTAGGGCCACCATGTTCCTCCCAGATCCAAGTCCCATGCTCCGTCCATGCCCAGGACTGCAGGGAGGCACAGGGAGGCACACAGACACCAAACAGAAGCCCAGGCTCTCCAGCGGCTGCCACAGCTGGGCGCACAGGCAAGGCCTCCACCCGTCGCTAAGCACAGACCCCGCCGAGCCAGTGGCCACGGCCTGCAGCGCACATGGACTTTCCCGGTCCCTCTCCACGTAAATATACTGAACGCCTGTGGCCTCTGCAGGTTTACGGACACTGCGTAAGAGCCACACCAGATACCACTGCATCCAGCCCACGTCCCGGCTCTTCCATGGCCACCTTCCAGCCATGCCACAGGCGCCTCCCCGGGCTCCTAGAGTCCGCTCCGACCACCCTCTTCACTCCGTTCCTCACGCAGCAGCCAGAGGGGTCTTGTAAAAACGTACATAAGGGGCGCCTGGGCGGCTCAGTCGGTTTAGCATCTGACTCTTGGTTTTGGCTCAGGTCATGATCTCCTGGGGTCACGGTATAGAGCCCCACCACCGGGCTCTGAGCTCTGTGGGGAGTCTGCTTGAGACTCTCTCTCTCTTTTCCCTTCCCACCTCCCACTCTCACTCACTCTCTCTCATATAAATAAATCTTTAAAAAATAAAATAAAATATGAGGCGCCTGGGTGGCTCAGTTGGTTAAGCGTCTGCCTTCGGCTCAGGTCATGATCCCAAGGTCCTGGGACCGAGTCCTGCGTCCCCTCTGCCTCTTCCCCAATAGTAATGGGCCAATCAATGTTGGTTCATTGTGACAAATGTACTAGGGTAGTGTATGCAAGGTGTTAGTGATGGGGAAACTGAGTAAAGGGTCTATGGGAGTAGTCTGTACTATTTTTGCAACTCCTCTATGAATCTAAAATTATTCCAAAATAAAAAGCTTATTTAGAGAGAAGCAAAAGCTTGGGGCGCCTGAGGGGTGCAGTCTGCTGAGTGTCCAACTCCTGGTTTCGGCTCAGGTCATGATCTCACGAGATCGAGCCCTGCATCCAGCTCTGCACTCAGTGGGAGTCTGCTTGAGACTCTCTCTCTCCCCCTCTCCCTCTGCCCCGCCCCCGCTCTCAAATGAATAAATAAATCTTAAAGAAAAAAAGAGAGAGAAAGAAGTAAAAGCTTTTCCATACCTTCCCCCCTGCTACAGAGATAAAATCCTATGAGGTTCTGGAGGGTCCGGGCCCCGCCGCATCTGCCATCTTCACCCTTGCTCCCACATTCTGGCCACACTGGCTGACTCTCCTATAGGGCCAGGCTTGTTTCTGCCTCGGGGCCTTTGCACGTGCTCTTCCCCCAGCCTGGAATACCCTTCCGCAATCCATTCATCTGNGGGTACTGTTAAACGTGTATGGTTGTGCAACCATCCCCGCAATCTATCACCCCCAAAAAGGTCCCTTGTGCCCTTTGCAAAGCACCATTACATCTGAGCCTCCTGAGAGATCTGCTGAGTGGGTGTCGCCCCATTTTGCAGACGAGAAAACAGAGGCTCGGAGAGACAGAACCATGTTCAAGGCCATGTGGCTGGAAAGTGGTAAAGACCGACTCATATCCACATACGTGGCCTCTTCTGGGGAGTAGTAGGACCCCGTGTTCCAAGTGTCTCATTTTTTCTGCAATCTACCCTCCCATGCTTCTCCTCGCTCCGTTTTAAGTGGGGTTGCAAGGTGACTGTTTGTGGAGACCAGACTTAAATTCGGGTCCTCCTAGATGGGTGGGTGGAACTGAGGCTTTTTTCTGACCCTGGAGTCCCAGCCCAGACCCACCTGGAGGCCACTGTAGGGCTCCACCCCTCGCATCCACCTAATGTGCTTGCAATATCTGAGAAGAAAAGGAAATTTCTTGGGCCCTGTCATTTCCCAGGAAAACACAGTTTAGGAAAAATGTATTAGTTTGCCCCGGCCTCATGCTAAATGAAAGAAAGCTAGATACAACAGGCCATCTACTCTGTGACTGTGTGTGTATGAAATGTCCAGAACAGGCAAATCTACAGGCACAGAGCCAGGGCTGGGGGAGTGCGGAGTGATGGCTACTGGGCACAGTGTTTCCATCGGGAGGATGAGAAAGTTCTGGAACTAGACTAGACAGGGATGATGGCTGTACAATGCCGTGAGTGTACTTAATGACACTGAATTGTACGCTTTAAACGGATTAAAAAGGTACGTTTTGTATGTTATACATACGCTACTGCAATTTTAAAAACTTTTCTCAGGACAACGTATCCCATATAAAGGCCATTAATGTTTCCTTCCTGAAACGTTCCCTGAACAGATTTAGTATCT
The DNA here is from genome assembly GCF_002007445.2 of Ailuropoda melanoleuca. Classification (NCBI taxonomy): domain Eukaryota; kingdom Metazoa; phylum Chordata; class Mammalia; order Carnivora; family Ursidae; genus Ailuropoda; species Ailuropoda melanoleuca. The sequence goes on from NC_048229.1 coordinate 5,853,943, forward strand.
GGCCCCTTGACAACCAAAGAGTCTGACTAGTCGCAGTGGCCGTTACGGGGTTCTGGCAGCCCGCCGGCTGCTAGGAGCTAAGGAGCAGGGCCGGGGGGACCCTCCAGCCTCAGCCTCCGAGCAGTAGGCGCCGTTGCCCCTTACCTTCATTCCTTCTTCCTTCCCACTTTCAATCAACTCGTCTATTCTTTTCCTTTCTTCAGACTGGGTGGAGGGAAAAAAAACAAGAAGTACTTCAGCATTCTCTCCTGGGCCACTCTGGGCAGCCTGGAGCTCCCGCAGGGTCACTCATGGCTGGACTCCATGACATCGGTCCCCAAAGATGCCCACGTCCCCACTGCCCCATCCGTTTCTCACTGCCCGTCTGTTGTGGACAATGGGCCACCTGGGGCTCAGATGGACCAGGAGGGACACAGTGGTGGCCCGAATGCAGAACTGGGTTGGGGGCTATGTTCTATCTGGCACGTACAGTCTATTTTAAACTACCTACACTGCCGACACGTAAAAATCAGGACTCTGACTTCATACAACATCAGTTGGGGCAGACGAGACGCTGTGCCTTTCGAAGGGGCCCGTGTACACCGCGTCCTTCCTGTCTGATGGCTCCTGTAGGCGCCCTGATTTAGGAACTTTGACCTGAGTCTCCATGAAGCCACCGCCACGGATGAGAACAGGGCCTTCCACCCCCAAGAGGCAGTACCACCCTGAGCAAAGAAGTTAGACAGGAGTGGACACTCCTGGCCTCACCTGCTGCTTAGGGCCACCATGTTCCTCCCAGATCCAAGTCCCATGCTCCGTCCATGCCCAGGACTGCAGGGAGGCACAGGGAGGCACACAGACACCAAACAGAAGCCCAGGCTCTCCAGCGGCTGCCACAGCTGGGCGCACAGGCAAGGCCTCCACCCGTCGCTAAGCACAGACCCCGCCGAGCCAGTGGCCACGGCCTGCAGCGCACATGGACTTTCCCGGTCCCTCTCCACGTAGATATACTGAACGCCTGTGGCCTCTGCAGGTTTACGGACACTGCGTAAGAGCCACACCAGATACCACTGCATCCAGCCCACGTCCCGGCTCTTCCATGGCCACCTTCCAGCCATGCCACAGGCGCCTCCCCGGGCTCCTAGAGTCCGCTCCGACCACCCTCTTCACTCCGTTCCTCACGCAGCAGCCAGAGGGGTCTTGTAAAAACGTACATAAGGGGCGCCTGGGCGGCTCAGTCGGTTTAGCATCTGACTCTTGGTTTTGGCTCAGGTCATGATCTCCTGGGGTCACGGTATAGAGCCCCACCACCGGGCTCTGAGCTCTGTGGGGAGTCTGCTTGAGACTCTCTCTCTCTTTTCCCTTCCCACCTCCCACTCTCACTCACTCTCTCTCATATAAATAAATCTTTAAAAAATAAAATAAAATATGAGGCGCCTGGGTGGCTCAGTTGGTTAAGCGTCTGCCTTCGGCTCAGGTCATGATCCCAAGGTCCTGGGACCGAGTCCTGCGTCCCCTCTGCCTCTTCCCCAATAGTAATGGGCCAATCAATGTTGGTTCATTGTGACAAATGTACTAGGGTAGTGTATGCAAGGTGTTAGTGATGGGGAAACTGAGTAAAGGGTCTATGGGAGTAGTCTGTACTATTTTTGCAACTCCTCTATGAATCTAAAATTATTCCAAAATAAAAAGCTTATTTAGAGAGAAGCAAAAGCTTGGGGCGCCTGAGGGGTGCAGTCTGCTGAGTGTCCAACTCCTGGTTTCGGCTCAGGTCATGATCTCACGAGATCGAGCCCTGCATCCAGCTCTGCACTCAGTGGGAGTCTGCTTGAGACTCTCTCTCTCCCCCTCTCCCTCTGCCCCGCCCCCGCTCTCAAATGAATAAATAAATCTTAAAGAAAAAAAGAGAGAGAAAGAAGTAAAAGCTTTTCCATACCTTCCCCCCTGCTACAGAGATAAAATCCTATGAGGTTCTGGAGGGTCCGGGCCCCGCCGCATCTGCCATCTTCACCCTTGCTCCCACATTCTGGCCACACTGGCTGACTCTCCTATAGGGCCAGGCTTGTTTCTGCCTCGGGGCCTTTGCACGTGCTCTTCCCCCAGCCTGGAATACCCTTCCGCAATCCATTCATCTGGCTTGTGTCCTCCCTTCCTTCCAAGCTCTGCTCAAAAGGCACCTCCTTGGTTGAAACCTTCCTGACTACCGCAGCTAACATAGCCTTAGCCACACCGTGCTTCCAAACCACTGTTTTATTAAATGTCAAAGGACTATCCAAAATGATCTTATTCTCTGGTTGTTTTTTTTAAGTTGTCAATCACTCCCCACTTGAATATAAGCTCGAGGACTGGGGCCTGANGGGTCCTCCTAGATGGGTGGGTGGAACTGAGGCTTTTTTCTGACCCTGGAGTCCCAGCCCAGACCCACCTGGAGGCCACTGTAGGGCTCCACCCCTCGCATCCACCTAATGTGCTTGCAATATCTGAGAAGAAAAGGAAATTTCTTGGGCCCTGTCATTTCCCAGGAAAACACAGTTTAGGAAAAATGTATTAGTTTGCCCCGGCCTCATGCTAAATGAAAGAAAGCTAGATACAACAGGCCATCTACTCTGTGACTGTGTGTGTATGAAATGTCCAGAACAGGCAAATCTACAGGCACAGAGCCAGGGCTGGGGGAGTGCGGAGTGATGGCTACTGGGCACAGTGTTTCCATCGGGAGGATGAGAAAGTTCTGGAACTAGACTAGACAGGGATGATGGCTGTACAATGCCGTGAGTGTACTTAATGACACTGAATTGTACGCTTTAAACGGATTAAAAAGGTACGTTTTGTATGTTATACATACGCTACTGCAATTTTAAAAACTTTTCTCAGGACAACGTATCCCATATAAAGGCCATTAATGTTTCCTTCCTGAAACGTTCCCTGAACAGATTTAGTATCTGGCCCCTTGACAACCAAAGAGTCTGACTAGTCGCAGTGGCCGTTACGGGGTTCTGGCAGCCCGCCGGCTGCTAGGAGCTAAGGAGCAGGGCCGGGGGGACCCTCCAGCCTCAGCCTCCGAGCAGTAGGCCCCGCTGCCCCTTACCTTCATTCCTTCTTCCTTCCCACTTTCAATCAACTCGTCTATTCTTTTCCTTTCTTCAGACTGGGTGGAGGGAAAAAAAACAAGAAGTACTTCAGCATTCTCTCCTGGGCCACTCTGGGCAGCCTGGAGCTCCCGCAGGGTCACTCATGGCTGGACTCCATGACATCGGTCCCCAAAGATGCCCACGTCCCCACTGCCCCATCCGTTTCTCACTGCCCGTCTGTTGTGGACAATGGGCCACCTGGGGCTCAGATGGACCAGGAGGGACACAGTGGTGGCCCGAATGCAGAACTGGGTTGGGGGCTATGTTCTATCTGGCACGTACAGTCTATTTTAAACTACCTACACTGCCGACACGTAAAAATCAGGACTCTGACTTCATACAACATCAGTTGGGGCAGACGAGACGCTGTGCCTTTCGAAGGGGCCCGTGTACACCGCGTCCTTCCTGTCTGATGGCTCCTGTAGGCGCCCTGATTTAGGAACTTTGACCTGAGTCTCCATGAAGCCACCGCCACGGATGAGAACAGGGCCTTCCACCCCCAAGAGGCAGTACCACCCTGAGCAAAGAAGTTAGACAGGAGTGGACACTCCTGGCCTCACCTGCTGCTTAGGGCCACCATGTTCCTCCCAGATCCAAGTCCCATGCTCCGTCCATGCCCAGGACTGCAGGGAGGCACAGGGAGGCACACAGACACCAAACAGAAGCCCAGGCTCTCCAGCGGCTGCCACAGCTGGGCGCACAGGCAAGGCCTCCACCCGTCGCTAAGCACAGACCCCGCCGAGCCAGTGGCCACGGCCTGCAGCGCACATGGACTTTCCCGGTCCCTCTCCACGTAAATATACTGAAACGCCTGTGGCCTCTGCAGGTTTACGGACACTGCGTAAGAGCCACACCAGATACCACTGCATCCAGCCCACGTCCCGGCTCTTCCATGGCCACCTTCCAGCCATGCCACAGGCGCCTCCCCGGGCTCCTAGAGTCCGCTCCGACCACCCTCTTCACTCCGTTCCTCACGCAGCAGCCAGAGGGGTCTTGTAAAAACGTACATAAGGGGCGCCTGGGCGGCTCAGTCGGTTTAGCATCTGACTCTTGGTTTTGGCTCAGGTCATGATCTCCTGGGGTCACGGTATAGAGCCCCACCACCGGGCTCTGAGCTCTGTGGGGAGTCTGCTTGAGACTCTCTCTCTCTTTTCCCTTCCCACCTCCCACTCTCACTCACTCTCTCTCATATAAATAAATCTTTAAAAAATAAAATAAAATATGAGGCGCCTGGGTGGCTCAGTTGGTTAAGCGTCTGCCTTCGGCTCAGGTCATGATCCCAAGGTCCTGGGACCGAGTCCTGCGTCCCCTCTGCCTCTTCCCCAATAGTAATGGGCCAATCAATGTTGGTTCATTGTGACAAATGTACTAGGGTAGTGTATGCAAGGTGTTAGTGATGGGGAAACTGAGTAAAGGGTCTATGGGAGTAGTCTGTACTATTTTTGCAACTCCTCTATGAATCTAAAATTATTCCAAAATAAAAAGCTTATTTAGAGAGAAGCAAAAGCTTGGGGCGCCTGAGGGGTGCAGTCTGCTGAGTGTCCAACTCCTGGTTTCGGCTCAGGTCATGATCTCACGAGATCGAGCCCTGCATCCAGCTCTGCACTCAGTGGGAGTCTGCTTGAGACTCTCTCTCTCCCCCTCTCCCTCTGCCCCGCCCCCGCTCTCAAATGAATAAATAAATCTTAAAGAAAAAAAGAGAGAGAAAGAAGTAAAAGCTTTTCCATACCTTCCCCCCTGCTACAGAGATAAAATCCTATGAGGTTCTGGAGGGTCCGGGCCCCGCCGCATCTGCCATCTTCACCCTTGCTCCCACATTCTGGCCACACTGGCTGACTCTCCTATAGGGCCAGGCTTGTTTCTGCCTCGGGGCCTTTGCACGTGCTCTTCCCCCAGCCTGGAATACCCTTCCGCAATCCATTCATCTGGCTTGTGTCCTCCCTTCCTTCCAAGCTCTGCTCAAAAGGCACCTCCTTGGTTGAAACCTTCCTGACTACCGCAGCTAACGTAGCCTCAGCCACACCGTGCTTCCAAACCACTGTTTTATTAAATGTCAAAGGACTATTCAAAATGATCTTATTCTCTGGTTGTTTTTTTTAAGTTGTCAATCACTCCCCACTTGAATATAAGCTCGAGGACTGGGGCCTGAACTTGTACGCCGTGGAATATCCTGGGCTACAACAGTGCCTGGCACACAGTAAGCCCTCAAAGCAATGGCATCAACACACACACATCACACACACAACCACCTTGCTGAGAAATTATTAGTGTGCGGAGGAGACCAGACCAGGGAGAAGTACAGTAAGCTCTGTAACTGGGAGTGACGGAGGGCTAGGCACCTGAGGACTTTCCTGCCATGACCGACTGAGACACAAGGAGCTGAGCTGCGGGGAGCTGGGACCGGGCTAGATGCCCCGAATGCACAGGCACAGTCTGAGTTTTGTTCTAGAGGCTCAGCGCTTGGGGGCACGCATCACCCAGCTCCAGGCTGCCGAAAGAGAATTCAGACAGCAGCCTATGGGGAGCTGGAGGCAGACTGAGTGGGAGGTAAGCAAGGTCTGAATTAGGTCGAGGCTGATCTGCACATCAGGCCTGGGGCTGGGCTGGGGAGGAAGAAGCCAGGGCACTGCCAACAGGCACAGTTCCTGCCCCCGTGCAGGCTGTCACCCCACCCACAACAAGGCCAGCCAGCTAAGGGGCCTCCGCAGTGAAGCAACAAGGGGCTCAGGGCATCTCTCCAAGGCCCAGTGTCCACCCTCTTCCCTGACCCTGGCTCTGGCTGCTCTGCCTTCAAACCCAGTTAAGTATCTGCAAAGGTTTTAATTTTAGTTTTAATTTTAGTTTCTCCCCTGGCTACCCCCAGACTCCTCTTATGCCCCGTGTGCCTGGGCCCTGGTTTCTGGGGCCCCAAAGAGCAGGCAGGTCAGGACTAACCTCACCTCTCAGATGAGGCCCAGCTGCCCCACCCTCAAGCTTTACCTGTGCCAACAAGACAAGACACCGCCCCCGCCGGCCACAGCCTCTCCACCCCAGCCAACAGCCGCCTTACAGCCTGGCCAGCCACCACCTGGCCGTGGCACGCACGCAGCACAGCCAACCCAAACCAGGGGAGCACAGCACGGTTCTCCCTCGCCACTGGCTCTTTGCTGCCATGGCAAGCCTTACTATGCTGCAGACCAAGCTTCGGAGAACCGAGTCTCTGTTCCCTTCTGCTCACCTGCTGCAACATTTCGCAGACCTGTAGCACGTCCCGTGGCAGCCTTCCCCTCCTCCAGCCGGAAAAGCCTTTCTTTTTTTTTCTTAAAAAGGCCCACTCTGCTGCCCCTGCTCGGCAGCCCACGGCAGGCCTGGGCGCGGCCCCAGCGCTCCTGGTGCGGGCGCCGCCCCGACCACGGCTGGGAGGTGTCTGGGGCTCTGGCGCCTGGCACCACCTCGCCCTCTGCAGTGCTGTCTTCAAGAGTGACCTAGCACAGCCTCCCGCTGTAGGCGAACATTTTATAACAGCTCGTTCTTGGCTGAAAGACAGCGCCTTTCTAAAGAAATAAAGCCAAGGCTTCCCTGGGGGGTGGGGGATGGACCCTTCTCATTTATTTTAAAGGAAGCCTCATCAATTCAAACACGCGGAGAAAGAGAATGCGAATTTCCATACCTGTATCTACAGTTTTAACGCACAGGACGGTGGAGTCTAGCTCAGACTGAAATGCCAAACCCCACAAGGCCTCAAGGAGGGAGGATGGTGGGGGCGGTGCGCAAAGAACTTCCCCGCCTCTCTGTGGGGGCGGCAAGCCCAGATCGGCTCCTCCAGCCCCAGGTGGCTCCGCCGCTGTGGGAGGGCAGAGGGCTGCAGGGAGACCACGCCCGGGACTGTCTGTCTCAACAGAAAGGCAATGACCACACCTCACTGCATCAAATATTGATCAACTGCTGACTGACTGCCGGCTCGGTGCTCTGCAGACACGGCGGGCGGAGGCCTGCAGTTGGGGTGGCCTTCCTGCCTGCTTCTCACATGATCCTAGGGCCACGGCCCTGGCGGGGGGATAGGAGAGGGGGCCACAGGAAGTCACAACAATGGGGAAGCAATGGCGGCAGTAATAACAGTTAACCGGTGCCTCCAGGGGCCAGGCATGGTTCCCAGTGTTCCTTGTGCATGAGCTCATTGAATCCTCCCAACAACAACCCTACGAGATACTGCTCTATTACCCCATTTTACAGATAGGGCAACCGTGGCACAGAGCAGCTAAGCGACTACCCGAGGTCATACAACCAGTATGCGGCTTCCAAGCCACTGCTCTGTACCACCTTGAGACGTGACACGGGAAGGCGTGAGGAGCAGACAGACCCGCCTCCGAAAGCACCTGCAGCCTTCCCCGAGGCCCCAGGCTCTCACTGCCCTGCCAACACGACCTGTTACGGGGACGCAGGACTTCCCGTGCCGGGGCTACAGCTTCCACGGCTCCTTCACAGGAGCATCTTAACCGAGCCTCACGGTGACCCCAAACGTCAGATGATGCCCACTAGGCCAAGGAGAATGCCGAGGCCACGCAGGCCAGCCTGCCCCAGGACGACACAGAGAAAGCTCCCGTCCTGCCCTCTGATAGCGAGGATGAGAGCCGTGGACGCTACCTGCAGCTCGGCTTTGCTTTTCCTGGAGCTCCTTCGCACGGGGTAGAAATCCGTGAGTTTGCGGTTCTGTTGCGTTTTCCCTTGAGCTCTGGGGTGGGAAGGGCAGAGGAGAAAACAAGGATGAGCAGTGGACCCACACTCACACCCAGGAGGCACAAAGCTCCTCAGGAGCTGGCTCCTTGGCGCTGATGTCACTTCAACACCTTTGTCCCCTGGGGTCTGTGGTCACGGAGGCTCACCTGCCCAAGGGGGCCTCAGAGCGTCAAAAGACAGGCTGCCAACTCTCAGTGCGAGTGTGTGTGTGTGTGTGTGTGTGTGTGTGTGTGTGGCGGGGAGGGGGGAGCTCCTGAGCTCTGGCTCATACCAGACTGAGATGCTGACAGGTAACGGTGTCCCTGGTGGTGACTCACGGCACCTGAGCCCTGACGACGCAGAGGCCCGCAGAGGCCGGGCAGGCCCTGCTTCCCCCCAGCTAGCACCTGAACGGGGTCTGCTGCGGTCAGAAGCAGCACGCTGCGCTGCGCCAGGGGAAGGGCTCCAGAAGGCACTTACTTTTTCCGAGGGGCCTGTTTGCCCTTGACAGGCTTTCTCTGAGCGTGCTTGGCCGCGGCCGCCGTGGCAGGATCACAAGACGAGGTCGGAGTTTTTGGAGGTTCTGCTGCTTCGGATTTTTGGTTTGGAAAAGGTGCCAGGGGACCTCTCCTGGCGTCTTTGAGCTTCTGTTCCTCGGACTTCATGGTGCTCCGCACTGCGTTCCCACCGTTTCTTTTCTCTGCAGGCAGAGCGTGGGGAAAGGCAGAGGGTTAGTCTCGACTCTCCGTCTCCCCATTTCTAGACCATCGGCTGCACTGTCAGCCAGGCTTTCAGACGACAGAGGATCCTGGGTGCGTCAGGCGCAGGGCCCTCCGCCTCTGAACCCCGGTGTCTGCTAACGGCTTCCGGGAGCATGAGGCTCCCCTTCTGACCCAGACACTGGGCAGAGCTTTTGCTCTGCATCGTTTTTACTGTTTTCTCCTCAGCTTTATTGAGGTATAGCTGACAAATAAAATAGTAAGCTATCTGCCGTGTACTTCCTGATGCCTTGACAGACGTCGTGGAAGGATCCCCCCACTAGTCTGCCAACGTTTCTGATCTTCTGCACCTTGACGAGGGACAGCCCTCGAGGCAGAGCGCTCACAGGCAGTGACAGCTGCGCAGGTGCTCCCTCCGGAACTTTCAGGACCTGGGCTGCAGACCCCGCGGAAAAAAGCTAGATTCCCAGAGCGGGCCAGCGTCGATGGACAGGAATAAGGTAACAAAGCAGAACTTCTTCCCTAGCAAAGACCTCCTCCCCAAGAGCTGCCTGGCACGCTTCTTTTCAGACTCTAGGAAAAGAACGTTTCCTCTTCTAAAGGGGCCAAAGCCCTACGTTCACAGTGGTTCTCCCCACAGTGACCCGGCACTGGTCAGTGCGGCGCCAGGACGGACGGCGAAAAGGATTTGTTACTAAAAACAGTTGTGAAGCACCAGTGTGGGTGAATGATTCACTTTTTAAAAAAACGATTTACTTAAAAAAAAAAAAAAAAGTAAGTAATACATAGCTGGTAGGAACGTAAAATGGCGCAGTCACTTTAGAAGAGTCTGGCAGTTGTTCAAAAGTTCAACATGGAGTTACCATATGACCCAGCAATTCCACGCCTAGGCGGCTGTTAAGAGAATTAAAAACATATGCCCACACAAAAACCTATATGTGAATGTTTGTGGCAGCTTATTCACAACAGCCAAAGAACAGAAACAACCCAATGTCCATCCACCGATGACGGTGCGTACAATGCGGTCCCTCCACGTGACAGAATATTACTCAGCCACAGAAAGGAGTGAAGTCCTGACACCTGCCCTTGAAAACATGATGCTGAGTGGAGGAAGCCAGACACCGATGGCTACAGATTCTGTGGGATTCCATTTACATACGTCCGGAAGCGGCAAATCCACAGAGACAGAAAGTAGATTAGTGGTTGCCAGGGGCTTGGGGGAAGAGACGGAATGAGGAGAGACTGCCAATGGGTACAAGGCTCCTTTTTTGGGGTGAGGAAATGTTCTGGTACCAGACAGCTGGTCATGGCTGCACCCGTCTGTGAACAGACTAAAACCCACCACATTGTACACTTTGAAACGGTGACCTCTAGGATATGAGAATTAGAGCTCAATAAATAAGCGGAAAAGAGAACTATATCAAACTCCACCCGGGGCCATTCTCACTGCCCTACACACCTTAAGCGGAAACAGAGGGAGTGAAGTCCAGGACATCACCCATAAAAACCCTAGGAGTGCGTGACGCCCTTGAACGTCAGCTACTACGTCAGTCTGAGTCAAAGCAGAAAAAAAGTTGAGAATCAAGGACAAAAGCCTGGCCCCTGGGCTCTCCTCCAAAATATACCTGGCCCCAAATCCTAATTGTTGCCATTTAGTGGAACCATAAGTCAAGTACGCTAGCCTGTGTACCGTGTCACCATTTAGAATCATTTACATTCCATCCCATTCCAGGAGGGATGGGAGACTGCCTGATCACCACTTAGGGAGAGCCCCTTCCCTAGTCGCCTACATGGTAGGTGGTAGCCTAAGAGCTGCCAATGCAGTGAGGAACAGGGCAGCACAGGAAGGGTTGCCAGTGTGGAGCACTGTACAAAGCCCTCTGCACCCATGCTTTTTATTTTTTTTTTAAAGATTTTATTTATTTAACAGAGAGAAAGACAGCCAGTGGGAGCAGGAACACAAGCAGGGGGAGTGGGAGAGGAAGAAGCAGGCTCCCAGCGGAGGAGCCCCATGTGGGAATCGATCCCAGGACTCTGGGATCACGCCCTGAGCCAAAGGCAGACACTTAATGACTGAGCCACCCCGGCGCCCCTCTGCACCCATGCTTTAACCAATCTTCATAAAAGCCCTGCGGAACAGGAGTTCTCCCTCCCACTTCAGAGATCAAAGAACTAAAGCTCAGAAAAGTGGAGTGACCTGCCCCAGCCTCTCCTTGTTTAAGTGGCAGAGCTAGGATTAGACCCCAAGTCATTTGAAGACTGACTGAAATAGTATTACCCACTGCCCTGGGCAGGGAACCAAGCCGAGGCCTGGCTCCTGCTCCTGTTCTGGGCTTCCCTACCCCTGGCGCTCAGACCTGGCCCCGGACATTGGCCTCACCATCGCTTACGGTACTTTCTGTAAATGAACTACGAGGCTTCCTTGTCTGAAGCTTCTGGCAGCCAGAGTTCTGTTTCTTTAAGGCAAATTTCAATTAGGCGGGAGCTTGGTGAATTGGGGAAAGCTCCTATTCCCTACTGCAGCTTTAAAAGGGGAAATATTTGGAAGAGAGCAAGATTTCTATGAGGTTTCAGCTTGTTTTGCAGGGCCAAACAGAATTTTTGGTAACTACGTATTTTTTTGTTCGATATTTTAACTCCAAACCTCACCACAGAGTATGCTGCTTCAGAGAACAGCACTGAACACTTGAGTGGAAAGAAACTCAGAAATGAGGTCAAGGCCAGATCAAAAGAGGGAAGGAAGTCAGTTCCCTACGTTCACACAACACAGCTGGGCCTGCAAGCACATGGTATGGACCGCCCAGACTCGTAACTTCTGTACTTTGGGTACTTGTCTGCCTCTTTAAATGCAGCTCAGGTGTTATTTTTGCAAAACAATCAAGCTTGAAGGACATGCTAACTCTTGTGAAAGCCGGGAAAACCTGTTAGACCCGACAGGGCACACACCCTGGGACAGGCCACTCTTCCCCCAGTGTCTGTTTCTTAGCAGCAAGACAGAACACGGTTCAAACCCTTGAACTTGGGTTTGAAAAGGCTGGATAAACATTTAATATGTGCGCACAATTATGAAAGGGAGGGGCTTCTGCAACCCGACCAGCTGTGGTGAGAATAGGGCCATTTCAGAGCCTTACCTTCTCGTTTCCTGTAGAGTCCGGCTAATGGCTTCCCCTGGCATTTGACTTCGTGATGTACAACTGAGTTCTCTTCCTGAAGGGGGGAACGCATTCCAGAGCATTTGTTGGGGCTCATGTAGGAATAGATCTTTGATTGCCCGGTAAATACATTCTCCTAAAACGACAAATGCAGGTTCTGAAAGAGGCTTGAAGAAGAAGATCCCAGGGCAAATGGCGGAGAAGGGCACTCAGAATAACAGACAGCATCTCTCAGAAGCAGGCCACCAGGAATCACCAGGCCCGGGAGAACAGTGGAAGGTTTAGGATCTCCCAGGTCGGAGTTAGACATTTAGACATTTCCCAAACTCACGGGGTCTCTAATTCTGGTCACTAAGGGCACATCTGGCCAGCAGGAAGCCAGCTGAATACCAAGGTGTATATACCAAGGTGTATACCAGAAGCAGACAACCTACCAGTAGCAGAGAGGTCAGAATGACCCAGACTGCACAACCGCAGAATCTGATGGGCTGGCCTATGTGCAGGAGCTAACTCCCCTGGCAGGAGCTGCAGGAACTCTTAGCACAGAAACAGGCCTCAGGGAATCTGATTAACCACTTCTTGGTCCTGAAGGCCGCCGGTAGGACTTGTCATCACTGCCTGAGCCTTCAGGGCGCCCAAGCCTGGCCCCTCTCAAATCAACACAGCCCAGCAGCCTCCCAGGACTGCGGGACTGGACTGCAGTGGTAATTGAGGGGTGGGGTTGGGGGTGGAGAGCTTAATAAAAGCAGAGCCTATAGCCAGCTCCTGTAGGGCGGTCACTCTGCTGCAAATGGCATCTTGGCATTAATAGTAGGAGGGTGGGCAGGCGGGTGGGGCGGTACAGGTCACTGCTGTCGTCTCTGGGCGTGGGGCCTCTCCCCTGAGTAAGCACAGAATGGAGGAGGGCTTCCCCAGAAACACTGCTTGGGCCTTTCTGCCTGGTGAACCTTTAAACACCAAGTCAGCGAGACCCGTGACCTCTCTGAGGAACCCGGGCAGGCCCCGCACACCCTGGGATGGCAGCCACCGCCCGGGGAGCTGGCTCTCGGGGTGCGGAAATGCCATAAAGACACAAACTTTTCCGAGGTCAAATATTGCCAGGGTCATGGCGGAGCCAGCGGGGACGCCACTCCCAGGCAGGCAGCAGAAAAGGAAGCTGCCCGACCCGGGCGCCCCGCCCGCACGCCCGCACCCCCGCCCCTGGGCCCAAGGCCCCGGGC
>NC_048229.1:5867594-5884305 GCF_002007445.2 Ailuropoda melanoleuca
GAGGGAGGGAAGGGGGGGGAGGGCGGGCCGCGCGGCCGCGACGAATCCCGACTCGGGCGCGCCCCCTCTCGCGCGTCCTCAGCCACTCGGGGAGGAAGGGGTGGGAAACATGATAATGACAGCCCGGGCTCTCGCCGGCCAGGCTCCTTCTCTCGCTGGCTCCGCGGATATTTTGGGAGACCCGTCGGTGCCAGGCGCAGTCAGCAGCGGTGAGCGCCACAGGCTAGTCTTCCTGGATGCCCGAGCCTGTGCTCCCTGAGCGTTTAATAGGCATTTAATCCTCCCCGTAAGTCCCCCCACCTCGGGGGTGGACAGGTCCTGTGGCAAACCCGTTAAAAATGAGGATATTGGGGCCACAGAATTAGAAAGCTAGGGGGTCAAGTGTCAAACCCAGGCGGTCTGCACCTGATCCGTTCAGGCCTGGGGAGATAGAGCCACTGGTTTTAATGGCAAGTTGGTGGGGTGCTTCCCGTGCATACACGATCTCCTCCAAACCTCACAACAGCCCTACGAAGGTACACACCATTATTATAGACTTTCCAAGGTGGGGAAACGGAGGCTCAGAGAAGTGAAGAGCTTTGGACAAATTCCCAGAACTAAAAATGACTTTCCAGGCCAAATGACCCCAGAGCTTGCATTCCCAGCCACAGATGAGGAAATTCAAGATGGGAGTGACAGATGCTATTGCAGAAGCTTTTAGCAAGTCACCTGGGTCTCCTGTCCACCCCCATGAGGAAATGTCCTAGGAAGGCAGGGGTTCCAGCCAGTCGGGTGTCTTGTGTTGGCAGAGCTCACTGCCCTGCACCACTGTGCTGAAGCCATTAGGGTTTGAGGGCCCACAGCCAAGAGTCACTGTATTTCTGCTAAGTCATAGATGCAAACAAGACACCTCAGGGAATCTAGCTCCTACTGCGTGGGTCAGGGCCTGGGTGGCAAGCATTGGGTTTCTCTCCATGCATCTGCCCCAGAGGTGCTTTGTGACCATGGCCAAGTCACTTCCCCCGACAAGGCCTCAGCGTCCTTGTGGATAAGCACCAAGAACCTTGAATTCCTTAACCCACCCAGGGCACCTTCCAACATCCACAGGGAAACAAATGGCTGTCACTCGAAGTAGCTGCCTCCCCTTAGAAGGGATAAGACTAAACAGGATTAAATGGCAGGAATAGGCCCAGGACAACATCTCCCAAATCAGCTCATGCTTTAGCATCCTGGGCAGGGCTGGGGAGCACCCTCCTCCCTACACCTATGTCCTCCCCGCCAGCAGTCACCACCCCAACCCTAACTCCAGCATGGTGGGATGCTCTGCTCACCTGAATACCCAAGAGAATATGCAGAGAGTGAAAGAGGATTCTAAAGTGACACTCTGACACGCAGGTCAAGCCATCTGAAATAGTGTGTGCTACGTCTCCAGGGCAGAGAAGGCTTGCAGTTTGTCACCAAACTATCATGGGAATCGTGGTTTGAGAACAGGAAGCAGCCACTCAGATCATCTTGTCTACTTCACTTGCTATTTCAACATCCTCCCACTCCCACCCCTAACCACACACACAGGCCCAGGGGCACAGCGTTCTCTATCTTCGGGCCTCAGATGCAGGGGGTATCTATAGTAAGATCCAAGTCGAGCACCCATTCCTCAAGTCTGCAGCTTTGGTACTAGAAGATCTAATACAAATCATTCAATGTAACCTTCAATACAGTCTTTCGTGTCTCTGGACATGAGGTGTTTATGTGTATGTAACAAATATACCCATCAGCAGAAATAAAAACTCTTAATGTTGTCCAGGATCTCACAGAAATAGAATTCAACAGGAATGATACTAATAGCTCACATTTATTCAATGTTTATGTGCTAGGCCCTATAATAATGCATTATTTAATTTAACCTTTCCAACCCTTTATGAGAAGGCACTATTCCTAGTGCACAAATGTAGAAATTGACGCTCAGGGAAGACGAACCCCTTGACTGAGGATTACATGACTAAAGCGGTAACAGAACTGGGATCTGACCCAGTGCTGCTAGACGAGGGTACTCGACCATGAAGAATGTATATTGCTTCCCTTGAACTCAGACACAAAAATAGCAATTCATTCATTCCACAGACATTTATTGAATACCTACTTCGTTGCAGGCCCTTGCTAAGGGACACAGCAGTGTACATAACGACAGATGGAGCACATTGAGGCCAGAGGGGTAGGCAGGGCCCTATAGGCCATGGTGAGGATTGTGGATTTGATCCTAAGAACAGTGGGGGAGGGAGGAGGAGTGAAGGTCACGGGATAAAAATCTGTGTTCTTGGGGACCACTCTAGCTGCTGGGAGATAATAAATTGGAAATGGTAAAAGTGGAAAGACGGAGACCAATTAGGAGGCCATCTGGCCGTGGCAGCAGAAATATAAAAAAGCAGATGGACTAATCCTCCTCCAACTAATATACTTAAGGTTGAAAATATTTACATGATTGTAAAACTTCAAAACCAGAGAGGAGTTGCCTGGTATCTGGTATTTTGTTCTTGGGACCCAGCAGGGTTCTCAAAGTGAGCTGCAAGTTTGCAACAAAGACAGCTTTTCTAGAAGAAAAAGCCTGACTCTTCATTCGAAGTATTATAAATGATTTGATATATTTACATGACCAAATGCCCCATTTAATAATCTATAAGAGTAATGAAGCCTTAAGAACTAAGTAACTACTAAAAAGAAAGAAGAAAGAAAAGAAAAAAAGCAAGAAAAAAAAGAAAAAGGAAAGGAAAGGAAAGGAAAGGAAAGGAAAGGAAAGGAAAGGAAAGGAAAGGAAAGGAAAGGAAGACAGACAAAGAAAGAAGTAACTACTAATTTGGGGGTCAGGTGAGATAGTGAGAAACACTAACCAATAAATTACAAAGATGATTCGTAAGCCTGCCATGGTAGGAGCTGGGGACACGTGTCTTCACTTTGGCTAAGGGAGAGAGAGGAGAACAAGCAAAGGTACAGCATGGCCAGAGTCTAGACAGTGACTTTGGACTTCAAGGTTCTGCCTTGGAATAATGGGAATAACAATTTGTAAAGATTAACTGAGATAATAAAGTGCCTGACCCTCAATGGTAATTATTACTTGTCTATATTAAGTATTTAAATATTTCAATGGCAAATTGCTTAGTTTTGTTTTCCTTATTGATTAATTAAAGCAAGCCATCTTTTTTTTTTAAGGCAGTACTGTTGAAACAGCTTGAATGATTTTGCTTTAATAGGAAAAATGAATTAGGGAAGCATAGATTCATTATAATTTGTCAGATATTATTAATATACTTTTAGATGCTTAACACTTTCCTAAAGAAAAAATATTCGTCTTAACTTTCTCTGTGGATTGGGTTATGAAGCTCGTTAACTTGTTCACTTTGCCTCATTTCTGAATCAGAATCTGGATTGTCCCAAAAGACCCTAAAAGGACTCTGGGATAATAAAGGATGCAACTGGGTGCAGGGCCTGAAAACAAAGGTGCCCAATAAATATTTGCTGAATGAATCCTTATTTTAGTCATTATTATTGTTATAGGAAGCATATTGCATTAAGGCAAATTCCTACTAACCTGTACTGCCTCGGGATTTTGAGAAAAATGTCAAACCTCAACTCGTTTTTCTGAAATAATGATTCTACTCAACCGTCACGCTCAAGTTTTTGCGTGAAGGAGACACAGCGGCTGGAAATGACCAGCGGTTGGAGATCACTTTGCCGCATAACGTGGGTCCTGCGGTCCTGATAGCAAACTAAGTGTGCGAAGAAGGATTTAAGGCAGGGACATAGCCTCCCGCGGCTGGACAATCCCTCCCAAGCCATCTCCCGTGGGCAGGAGTCCTGACCAGTTGCAGGACGAAGGGTCGCCCCGGGTGGTGCCATGGGACTCATCTCACCCCAAAAATGGGGTGACTCAGGGCGTGGAGAGGGAAGGAGCCTGCTGCGGTGACCACGCCGACGCGCTCCCTACGAGGGAGGCTACCCATCTGCGCCCTGGCCTCGGAGTCACTACCTTTCCCAGCAAGAGAGAGCCCCGAAACGGGCGAAACCTCGCCCTCCCCCCTCCTTGTATCAATAACAACCATTCCCTGGAGGTGCCCCGCACTTTAGTCTCCCAAGAGCTTTGACATATGGATCTGTTGTCCCTGGAGAGGCAGGCCAGCGGGTGCCCACACTTTAGAAAGGGGAAACCGAGGCATGGGAGTGGGAGGGACTTCTGGAGACTTGGGGGGGGTAGGTCGGAGAGGGTTCCGCAACAACCCCCCCCCAGCACCCCGTCTCCGCGCTCCGTCCCAGCAGAGCTCAGCAGGGCGCCTCCCCGCTGCCACTCCCGCTACCTTGGTCCCCCGCCCAGCGCGACCTCCAACCCCAGCCTCCCCGGCGCTGACCACCTGGGCAAATACCTCTAGCCATGGCCAGGCTCTGTCACCGCCTAGGATCTCCCGGGAAACGCAGCTTTCGAAAAAAGTTGCAACAACTGTAGCCAACTGCTCCGCGGAGCTACGGCTGGTGCCCTGATTGGCGCGGTGGCCCGCCTCTCCCCAGGCTGCCTGCCGTGATAGGCCAACTCGAGAGGGAAAGCCCGCCCTTCTTCCCGCCTCCCTGGCGGGGGCGGGGCAAGCGGCCGCACTTTCTACAAGCGCTTTAGGGACAGGTCCCGGCGGAGGAGGTGGGAGGGGGTTTAAATTTTACCGTCTCCCTGCGCTGATTGGCTGAGGCGGGAGGACACCGGCGCTGCCATTGGGAAGCCCCAAACCCCGTCCTCTCCCGGTGCTGAAGCTCCGCCTCGGGAGGTTTAGTCACGCGGCTGGAGGCCCGGGCTCAGAGTGGACCCGATCTGGGACTTCCGGTTCTTTTCGGGTTTGACCGGAACCCGACCTCTGACCCCTCGGCCTCCCCTTATGACCTGCAAACCCTAGTTCTCCCAGCAGTTTGGCGTCTCCAGCCCCCTGCCTCCTCAGCAGTTTCATTCATTCATTCTAAGTTTGAAGGTTTATTGAGTCTATTCTTCCAGTATTTGAACCTAGCTGGCACAGCTCCTACCAACTAAATGGGTCAGAGGATGAACCTCCCAGAACCGCAGAAATCCTAGCCCACGTTACCTACCCATTTCCCAGGTGGAGAAAGAGAGGCGGCCAGGGGGACCAGGTAACTTACTTGCTGCCCAAGATCACCTAGCAGTTTAACTGCTGGATCAGTCTTGAGACTCTGAGTCCACTAGATGGCTACCTTAATCCCAGGGAAACAACCCTGCCCCGTACCTTAGTCGGGGGACCCTACGTCAATAAGTCCCCAGAGAAACACATGTTTCGGATAATCTTTGCTTTGAACACAGGGAAGGTGTCCAGTTACAGCTCTTCTCTGGGGGCCCCTCCTGGAGATGTAGGCAGAGGTCGCTCATCCTCTGTCTGGTCCCCAAGAAGGTTTTGGCGTCCTCGCCATTGCCCAAGGACTCTACCATTGCACAGAAAAATGAAGGAAAGCTAAATAAGGTGATGTATGTGAAGGCACTGGGAAAAGTAGAGAGTGACTTATTTTATTTTATTTATTTGAGGTGGGGGGAGGAGTATGTGTGGGGGGGTGAAGACTCTGAAGCAGACTCCCGCTGAGCGTGGAGCCTGAGGTAGGGTTGCACCTCACAACCCCGAGATCATGACCTAAGCAGAAAGCAACAGTCAGGGATGCTCAATTGGTGGCTCAATCAGTTATGCATCTGCAGTCAGCTCAGGTCATGATCTCGGGGTCCTGGGATCGAGCCCCACATCAGGGCTCCCTGCTCAGCTAGGAGCCTGCCTCTCCCGCTCCCCCTGCTTGTGCTTTCTCTGTCAAATAAAATCTTTTTTAAAAAATTTTAAATGCGTTTAAATTGTAAATGCATTAAACTTAGTAAATTGTATACCCGGCACCATTTGGTACCCCAAAGATACAGTGATGAATATGACACAGATCATTCCCCATATTTTTTAGGGAAGAAACAAATAAGAAACCACTTTTTAAAAAGATAATTTTAGGGGTCCCTGGCTGGCTTGGTTGGTGGAGTGTGCAACTCTTTTTTTTTTTTTTTTTTAAAGATTTTTCTATTTATTTGAGAGAGAGAGTGAGCAAGAGAGAGAGAGCATAGGAGCAGGGGCAGAGGAAGAAAGAGAAGCAGACTCCCCGCTGAGCAGGGAGTCCAATGCAGGGCTTGATCCCAGGGCTCTGGGATCATGACCTGAGCCGAAGGCAGATGTTCAACTAACTGAGCCACCAAGGTGCCCCTGGAGCGTGCAACTCTTGATCTCGGAGTTATGAGTTTGAATCCCATGTTGGGTGTGGAGATTACTTAAAAATAAAATCTTAAAAAAAAAAAAAGATAATCTTAAATAGTGATTAATGCTATGAGTAAAATGGGGTAATTTTACGGAACATGAGTTGGGAGAAGTTTGCTTCTGTAGATTTGATGAAGTCAGAGAAATCCTCTTTGATTGGTGGCTTTAAGTTATATCCTAAGTAAATAGGACCCAAGGGAAAAGGTACTTCTAGGTGGAGGGAATAGCATGTGTGAATGTCTGGAGGTGGGAATGAGCTTAGTGTGCTTGGGAAAGGAAAAGACACCCAATATGACTGGAATTGAGCACATGGTGGGGAGAATGGAAGGAATCAGGCTGGAGACGTAGGCAGGTGCTAGATCACATAGGCCCTTGAAGGCTGGGCTGGCCTCTCACTCCAAATCCAGTTTTCTCTCTTCCGTTCCACAGTATTGGGGCTGCAAACCCTATTGCTCCTTTGTCAGTTAGGGTTAGGTTTTGTCACCAAGAGAGGATCCAGGGAATCTGGAAGGCAGGGGGAGGGAAAAAGGGACTTACTCGTGACTGTTTGCTTGCAATTCTCATCATGGTCTCCTAAGTAATGATGACATGCTGCTTCTCCTAGTGGTATTTGGTTCAGCCTCCAGGTTCTTACAGGCTCTCCTTCTGATTCTTCTAGCTCTAATCTCCCTAATTTAGTCTCCATTACGGTGGAAGCTACTTCTTGCAATTAAGTTATCTTACTGTTCCCACCACCTCTTTAATGAATTTCCTATTTTAAATTCGGTTTTCCCAGACCCAGACAGACAGGAAAGTCATGGTAAGGGCTCAGACTTGTATTCCAAGTCTAATGGGAAGTCACTAAATGGTTTTAAGCCAAGGATAGATAGATTGGTGAATCTGAACAGTTAATCACTGCAAATAGTTAAATAAATCACAATAATCTATGTTGAGGCTTGGAATGTTGGAATAATGTGACATGTTTCTGGAATGTTTGCTTAATGATCCCCACTTTCTTAAGATGGTTACATCATGTGGGTGAAATCACACCAGTGCTAAGATTACTTTCCTTACTCTAGAGTTATTTTTGCATTCGTATTTGCTCCAGGCTTTTGCTATTGTTAAATATGTCATGTTAGTATCAGTTCTTGTGAGGTTCTATCAAATGGGGCATGTATAAACTAAAGGTCCTCAGCTGGAGGCCAGTGTGATCTACTAAATCCATCTCATTCTTCTGTGAATACATGTAATATATAAACACGCGTACGTATTTTTTCTATTATATGTGTGTGTATTTATATATATACATATAAATATATATGTAAGTATGGATAGATGGATACACATATATAAATATATAAAACTTCCCCTCTCTATATACATATATACATACGTTAATGTGTAATATATATACAATATATGTAATATATTTGGAACTCAAGCAAGTGACAGTAAAACAATACGCTTTACCTCAGAGGCTTATTGTTAGGATTACGTGAGAGAGTGAATATAAAGCATATGGAGATGTAGGAGTTGGAAATGGTAGCCATTTAGCAGTGACTAAAATAAAGTTACAAAATCGCATCTTAGGGAATTGCTATAATTTGGGCTATTAACACTTTCTTCTCTATCTCCATTCTTTTCTTGGTATCCTCAAAGGGAAGCCAAAACTTGTCTATTAAGTAGCATTTGAAGAGAGGATTCTGTGGTCAGGCTCCTTGCTATTGAGCATGGAGAGAATACACGAAACTGATGTCTATAGTATAAAATTTGGTATCAGATGATATAGAGCCAATAGCTTCTTTGCTTGAGTCTTTTTTTCTCATCTGTTAAATGGGTGTGTCTTCTTTCCAGGCCACATCCTTTTTTTAATTTTTTTATTTTTATTTATTTTTTTTAAGATTTTTTATTTATTTATTTGACAGAGATAGAGACAGCCAGCGAGAGAGGGAACACAAGCAGGGGGAGTGGGAGAGGAAGAAGCAGGCTCACAGCAGAGGAGCCTGATGTGGGGCTCGATCCCAGAACCAGGATGATGCCCTGAGCCGAAGGCAGATGCCCAACCGCTTGTGCCACCCAGGCGCCCCCACATCCTTTTTTTAAAAAAGATTTTATTTACCTATTTGAGAGAAAGAGAACGCAAGAAGGGAGGAGGGGCAGAGAGGGAGAAGCTGACTCTGTGCTGAGCGTGGAGCCCAACACAGGGCTCGATCCCAGGATCCTGGCATCATGACCTGAGCCAAAGGGAGACACTTAACTGACTGAGCCACCCAGGCACCCCCCCCATTTTTTTAAGTAGGCTCCATAGCCAGGGTTGGAGCCCAACGCGGGGCTTGAACTCATGACCCTGAGATCTAGACTTGAGCTGAGATCAAGAGTCAGATGCTTAACTGCTTGACCGAATGAGCCACCCAGGCTCTTTTTAAGAAAAGGTATTATAAAGTAGTTCTTCAGTTGATTGGGAATTCCTTAAAGGTTATCATTTTATTAAAAAAGGAAATGGAGAATGTATATATTGATCGGTAAGAGTGTTTGTTTGAAAAGTCAGCTTCAGGGTGGTTTAAGAGCACAGATTAAACTGTTCAATTTACAATGTGATTTTTAAGTTTTTTTCCCTGTGGGCTTTTTTTTTTTTAAGATTTTATTTATTTATTTGAGAGAGAGAGACAGCCAGCAAGAGAGGGAACACAAGCAGGGGGAGCGGGAGAGGAAGAAGCAGACTCCCAGTGGAAGAGCCTGACGTGGGGCTCGATCCCAGAACTCTGGGATCACGCCCTGAGCCGAAAGCAGATGGTTAACGACTGTGCCACCTGGGCGCCCCTCTGTGTGGGCTTTTATTCTGTTTTTTGGGTAGACCTTTAATTTGAGTCTGGAGGGGTGCATAGACATCACTTTCTTTCTGAGAGATGTACCTAACAGTTGGATTAGTTTGCTAGGCCTGCTGTCACACAGCACCACAAACTGAGGGCCTTAAACAATACAAACGTAATTGCCTCACAGTTCTAGAGGCTGGAAGTCCAAAACCCAAAGTACCGGCAGAGCTGGCTCCCTTGGAGGGCTGTTGGGAAGAGTCTGTTCCATGACTCTCCCCTGGTTGCCGGTGGTATGCTGACAAACTTAGGCGTTCCTTGGTTTGTAGAAGCATCACCCTGACCTCTGCCTTCACCTTCACACGGCCCCACGTGTCTCCAAATTTCCCTTCTATAAGGACCGAGTCACGTTGGAATAGGGGTCATACCAATGATTTCATTTTAACTTGATTTGATCTGTAAAGACCCTGTCTCCAAGGTCACATTCTGAGGTACTGGGGGTTAGAACTCTGACGTATGAATTCTTGGGGGACACAATTCAGCCCATGACAAGTGTGTCTGTGTTTAACAATTTAGATATCCTAAATGTGATGCTTTTAAGGGACATTTTCAAAAATGAATAGCAGGGCATCCATTATAAAAACATAAAAAAAGGGGTACCTGGTGGCTCATCGGTTAAGCGTCTGCCTTTGGTTCAGGTCATGATACTGGGGTCCTGGGATAGAGCCCCACGTGGGGCTCCCTGCTCAGTGGGGAGTCTGCTTCTTTCTCTCCCTCTGCCCCTCCACCCCACACCTACATGCTCTCGCTCTCTAATAAATAAATAAAATCTTTAAAAAAATAATAAAGGTATTACTTTAAGTTAATACACACACAGGGTGAAACCTTTACACAGAAACTCTTCTCCTTAATCTCACTTCCCCACTGCAGCACTATCCTATGCATGTGCTACTATAATACCTTAGAGAAGGTAGACAGGTTATAGCAATGATCCAAACAAATGATGATAAACACTTTCTGTGTGTGAGAGTTGTCATAACGTATTAAGAAACAAGTAACGATTCTTGGATACCTGACATGTTTAAAGGCAAGACACTCAACCCTTGTTACTTGGGCCTGAAGACCTGTGCCCGAAGTCTTTGCCTTCCTCTCTCTGCCATTCTTCCATTCTGTTTTTCCCTTTCCTACAGAGATACTCTATGTGGATTAAAAATGTCCATACTCTCTTGGGACAGTTTGAGTCCACATCAGTCTGTACCCTAAAAAGTTTGATAATTAGGCCAGTGAAGACTTTTAAAAATTAGTTTAAATACATGTTTCAACCTTTCAACTTTTCCATTTTTAATTAGTATCTATATTGGTCAAGACTGTTTTGGATTGCAAATTAAAGAAACCCAGCTCAACCTGGCCCAAGGAAATGAAGAAGTCTATTATCACTCATAACAGAAAAGTTCAAGGGTAGGGGTAACTTCAGGCCTGATGGTATCCAGTGAGTCAAAGAATGTCGTCTGGATTTAGTCTTGCCCTCTCCCTCCCTATCCACGTCTTTGCCCTACCACTTTCTAGGTTGGCCTCACAGAGTGGTCTCCCATTTCATGTGGCCTCTACCCCCACTTCCCAGTGCTCTTAGCAACACCAGTGGTGAGGCACTGTCTTTTTCCTACTACTTTCAGTTAATGTCTTATGTTTTATAATTTTTTTTTAAGTAAGCTCTATGCCCAACATGGGGGTTGAACTCATGACCCCAAGATCCAGAGTCACATGTTCTACCAACTGAGCCAGCCAGGCACCTGTTCTTCCTACTACTTTCAATGTAAAGTTCTGAAACTGAAACTCATTGGCTTGGCACTAAATCTATCGATGGGGCCTGGATGTGTGTCCAGCATTCCAATTGGCCAGACCTGAATTAAATGCTCCAATCTGAGGGAATGTGTATGGGAGAGGATTAGCACTTTCCAAACCACATGGACTTTGACAGAGAGAAATAAAATTAAGGTGCCACTGTCTGAAGAAGGAGAGATGGATTTTGGGTAGTCAAAAACAACGTGTTCCAGAGCACAGAAGATTTTTGGGATAGTGATACTATAATGGTAGATACATGTCATTATGCATTTGTCCAAACCCATACAATGTATGGTACCAAGAGTGAACTTTAAGGTAAACCATGGACTTTGGGTGATGATGATATCTCAGGGTGGGTCCAGCACAACTGTAACAAATGTACCATTCCAGTAGGGAATATTGGTAACTGGGGAGGCTGTGCATGTGTGGAAGTTGGGGGTATATGGAAAGTCTGTGTACCTTCCCCTTAAATTTGCTATGAAGCTAAAACTTAAAAAAAAAAAAAAAGTCTTCAAAAAGGGGAAAAAACCCACAAAAATCCCTCTGTCCACATGTCTGCCATGGTGAGAAATCCAATAGATGCTTTAGTCAGATTCTGGTGCCGTCTGCTGCATTAGCTATTGCTGACCACTCAGTCCTTGAAACTGGACTTTCCTGGCATCCATGAGAGAATTTCTCCCTGGTTCTGCTTTGACCTCTCTGACTGACCTTCATCAGACTGAGTGCTCACCTCTTTGACACAACCTTAGGGTTCCACCCTTCGCCCCCTGCCTTTCTCTCTGCATTCTCTCTAGTTTTATCCTCTCTCATGTTTTAATCCCCATCTAGATCCTCAAGCTGTAGGCTCCCAACTGCTTGGTAGACATCTCCCCTTAAAATTCCTCATGATAGACTTACTTTCATGGCCTCTAATGAACAATGCCTCCCACTATTCATACTTTTTTTTTTTTTTAAAGCAGGCTCCGTGCTCAGTGTGGAGACTGATGTGGGGCTTGAACTTTTATGACCCTGAGATCAAGACCTGAGCTGAGATATCAAGAGTCAGGCACTTAACCGACTGAGCCACCCAGGTACCCCTACTTTTTTTTTTCTTTTCTTTTTTTTTTTTTTACTTAAAGATCATTTTATTTTTAAGTAATCTCTACACCCAACATGGGGCTTGAATTCACAACCCCAAGATCAAGAGCTGCATGCTCTACTGACTGAGCCAGCCAGGCATCGCCCCTCCATTCACACTCTTGTGTTGTCTTTCCTTGAGTCTTGTGTGGCCTTGTTAATTAACGGAATGTGGTAGAAACATCACTATGTCAGCTGCA
Organism: Ailuropoda melanoleuca; assembly: GCF_002007445.2. NCBI lineage: Eukaryota > Metazoa > Chordata > Mammalia > Carnivora > Ursidae > Ailuropoda > Ailuropoda melanoleuca. The sequence goes on from NC_048229.1 coordinate 5,879,838, forward strand.
AGGCTAAAATTCAAGAGAGGCTAGAAGCTTCTGCTTTTCGGTTCTTGGGAGCCCAGAGCCACCATGTAAGAACCATGAGGCAACTGGACAGACCACACGGAGAGAGAGAAATACAGTTGTCCCAGCATCCTAGCTGAAGCCACTTAGTTATAGTCACACAAGTGACCATTAGCAAGATCGGCAGAATTCTCCAGCTGAGCCCAGCCCAGCTTGCAGAATCCTGAGAAATAACAAAATGATTGTTGTGTTGAGTCATTAGGCTTGGGGGTTGTTTATTACATAGCAATAGATAAGCAAAACTTTCCACATTAAAGCTAAACTCATTGTCTTCCTCTTCAGATCTGTTTTTCTTCCTGAAGTCACAATTTCAGCTATGGCACTATTATCTACCTAGGTACCAAAGGAAGAAACTGAGGCTTCATTCTAGACTCCTCCCTCCCCACAACCCCCATCCAACCAGCCACTATGTGTTGCTGGCTTTACCCCCTAAATATTTCTTGAACCTGGCCCTCTTCTTTTGCTCAACAATTTCACTCACTTTCAGTTTCCATTCTTGTCTTCTCTCAACCTCTCTATTCCTCATACCTGCAGTCCAGTTCTTAGATCCATCTGCTACACTGCTTCCAGAGTGATCCTTCTAGAATACACATCCAACCACAGCAGTTCTCTGCATAGCAGGCTTCTCAGCTCCCTATAGCCTACAGAATAAAGTCCAAACTCAGTTACAAAAGGCTTTTTGATAATGGCCTTCATCTATTTTTATAATCCTACTGGTAATTCCTTGTTACTTGCCACGTCAATCAAAGTTCACACAGGAGGCAGAAACTACACCAGGTTTTGAATAAAGATAAATTAATGTAAGGGGGCGCCTGGGTGGCTCAGTGGGTTAAGCATCTGACTCTTGATTTTGGCTCAGGTCATGATCTTGGGGTCATGAGATCGAGCCCCATGTTGAGGCATGATTGAGATTGTCTCTCTCCCTCTGCCTCGCCACCCCCGGTGCACGCTCTCTCTCTCTCAAAATAAATAAATAAAACCTTTTTGAAAATTGTTAACTGGGTCTAAACTGGTTAACTAGGTAACTTGAAAGGATGAAAAGAGAACTTTAAGGCATCACAGAGGTAGCAACTGCAGGAAGCAGCTCTCACCACTCAGGCTCAGGGGACAAAGGGAAGGGGTTGGTATCACTAAGAAACATTAAAAGATGGGCCCCATGTTGCTGAAACGTCAACTCCAAGGAGAGGGCTGTGCTCAGCCGATGCTAGTGTCTCTGACCTTACAGGATGACCCTGTGGAGGTTCCTGCTGGTCCTCGTGTCTGAGAGCAGGGTTTGATGAGGCTTGGGGAAAAGTCAGTAGAGCTGCTGCTATGGGAGGAAATGCAGCTGCCAGGGCGAAGACACGGTGCTGGGATGACATTCACTAGAAACTTTTTCTTCCTCCAGCTTGTTGTCTCCCTCCAGAGCTCCCTATTGCAGAAGCAAACATTGAAACAGCTGGCAAAGCAGAAACGTAGTTTTGCAGACTGTGGAAGCTTGGGTTTGGAGCCGAGACGACGTCTTAACAACTGATGCCCTTGCCCTGTTACTGTCCCTCCTTGCTTAGTTCCCACCTGTTTCAGGACATTTGCATATGCTGTTTCCTCTTCTTGAAATGCAGTTCCCTCTTCTCTTTGCCTACATAATACCTACTTTTCAAATCTCGGCTCAGTTATCACTTCCTCAGGGAAAACCTTCTTTGACTTCCCTGATGAGGTCAAATTCCTCTGTAATAGGCTGTTAGCTTCTTTGTAGCAATGTCATAGTTACAAGTTTACATTTTTAAATTTTTATTTATTTATGTTTATTTAATTTATTTGAGCAAGAGAGAGAGCAAGCACGAGCGGGGTGAGGGGCAGAGGGAGAAGCAGACTGCCCGCTGAGCAGGGAGCCCCATGTAAGGCTCGATCCCAGGACCGCAGGATCATGACCTGAGCTGAACCAGACGCCTAACCAACTGAGCCACTCAGGTGCCCCAAGTTTACATTTTTTAAAGATTTTATTTATTTGAGGGGCGCCTGGGTGGCACAGCAGTTAAGCGTCTGCCTTTGGCTCAGGGCGTGATCCCGGCGTTGTGGGATCGTGCCCCACATCAGGCTCCTCTGCTATGAGCCTGCTTCTTCCTCTCCCACTCCCCCTGCTTGTGTTCCCTCTCTCGCTGGCTGTCTCTATCTCTGTCGAATAAATAAATAAAATCTTTAAAAAAAATAATAATTATAAAGATTTTATTTACTTGAGAGAGAGAGAACACAAGCAGGAGGAAGGGCAGAGGGAGAGGGAGAAGCGGGCCCCCTGTGGAGCAGACAGCCCTATGCGGGGCTCGATTCCAGATCATGACCTGAGCTGAAGGCAGACACTTAACCGACTGAGCCACCCACCCACACCTACAAGTTTATATTTTGTGTAATTTTTGGATTGATGCCCACTAGACTGTAAGGACATTATGGGCAGGGACCATCCCTGTCTCTCCCTTCATTTGATTTTCTTAAATTTGTGCCCCTCGTCTCTAACATAGTACCTGGTGCATAGTAAGGGCTCTATTATTACTTGTCGAATGGAGTGCGAAGTGCAGCTGTTAACAGCCCATACCATGCCTTAATGGGGAATTTCTTTTTTCTGAATCATCTGCTTCCAATAGCATCTCTGTTCTGAGTGTACCCGGTAAGTCTTCCTCCTGCTTCTGATCCTCAGTAGCTTGATTCCCATGCCTTGATAACAACTGCTAGTCACGTTCTCATTCTGAGATGCTGTATGTGTACGCACACAAAAAATATGTTACTATACATTCTCGTAGACAGAAGCATTTCATTCTCTTGAACAACTGTTTCACTGTAGGAAAGTACCATAGTTTAGTTAACTAGTCCTGTCTTCAAAGACGTGTAGGTTGTTTCTCATCTTTTGCTTCTACAAACAATGCTGCAGGGAATAACCTTGTGCAGGACATTCATGTGCATATGCAGTTGTACTGCAGGTATCTCCTGAAACACCACCTTTTGCCTGGGTCCCCGATAAGGAGATTATGCAGAGATGGCATCAAGGATCTCGCTTGGATGCTCAGAAAGTACCTCTAAAGGTGGGAGTTTCTAGGTCAGACCTACACTATTAGAATATAGTACTTACGTAGCCCTAGCGTGCAGAGAGAATTTGAGAGTCACTTGGAAACTGAACTGTTCCAACCAAGCTTGGAAGACACTGATGCATTAACTACAATGTTTTAGGTTTTTTTTCCTGCTTCCTTCCTTAGTTCTTTCTCCTTCCATAATGGACAGATTTGTAATAGCTTGTTTGCTGACACCAGACCATAAACTAGTCCAGTGGCTAGCAGTGAAGAAGACAGACGGGGGCGTTTTCTTATGGAACTCGTTTTTATCATTTTTAGTTTTACCAGGTTTTTTTGGTGTGTAAGGATGAAATGAGATAATGGAAGTAAAGTGATTAGTTGGCAATTTAAAATGTTCATTTATATGTATATACATACATAATACATACTTAGGTATACAGACGCCGAGTTGGAAGATTCATAATTATCTTAACATGACTACTTTTTTTTCCCCTCACCCCTTTCCCTCTACTTTCCTCTTGAAGAACTCACACCTTAAACTTCCAAGCGTTTCTTTCAGTTCAAGGCCAGTGGGATGCGCCACCAGTAGGGGGCAAGAATCATCCAGGCGTGCCTATTACCTAAGCAACGGAGTCAAACAGCATCCAGAATGACTTTACAAAAGGGTTACCAAGAAGTTAATTTGTTTATTCTGTGGAGTCATTTGATAAGAAGAAGAGAAAGAAGAACGAGGAGGTGAAGGAGGAGAAATGAGGGAAGCGAGAGATGGTAGCGACAGACCTACTCTGCAGCAATCACTGAGAGCAATAGTTTGTTCAGAAAAAAATTGGGGCTGACTCTGCTCACACCCCTTAGGGTATGATAATGGCAGTGGACAAGCAGAGGGGCTCCGAGTTATACTGCGGTTTCATACTGAATAAAGTGCTTTGAGCGAGCCTTAACAAGCAATGAATACGCGAATATTTTTTTCTAGGACCGACTGGGTAACAGAAACTCCACTAGGTAACTTCCCGGGCCGAAGCCACACGCCAAAACGGTTTTCAAAATAGCTTCGGGCCCCTCCTAGCCCGACTTTGAAAGCAGGTGTAGGACGCATGCGCCCGGCCCACCGGCTGACCTCCTCGTGGCAACCCAGAACGCAGACCTTCCTCCCGACAGCCCGCGGGGCAGAAAGGGAGGGGGAACGGAATTCTCGCGAGGCCTCTCGAGCGCCGGCGGAAGCAGTGGACACGTGACTCTTCCAGGAGGCCTTCGCCTTCCCCCCTCCCCCTTCTCGGAAACCCGGCCCCCTCACCCCTCGCCCACCCCGGAGCCGCGGTAATGGACCGTTTGGGTTCCGGAATTCTCTTGGATCCAACCACTGGTACCGG
>NC_048229.1:5884548-5924170 GCF_002007445.2 Ailuropoda melanoleuca
GGCTGGGGGGAGGGGCGTCAAGATGGCGGCGGGGAGGTAGGCAGAGCCGGACGCCGCTGCTGCCGCCGCCACCGCCGCCTCCGCTCCAGTCGCCTCTAGTTCTTCAAGCTCTTGCCACCCGGGAGAAGCTGTTCCGGCGTCGGATCCCGCGGGGAAAGTAAGTCCTCCTCTTTGCTCTCTTCTGCTTCCACACTCCCCCTCCCGGACAGCCAGCCTCCCACTCCCACCCTCCTCAGGGGGCCGTGTGGGGCCGGGCTGGGGGGGGCAGCCACCTCACCCCGGCTTGGGGCCTCCCTCGCCCCTCGCCTCCCCCTCAGCTGCGCGCCCCAGGGCTCTCAGGGGCAAGGTCCCGGCGGCGGCTCCGCCGCGCTCGCTTCCTCCGCCCGTCAGCGCCGGGCCCTGCGGTCGCTGCGCGTGGGGGCTGTGGGGCCCCGGGGGCCTTCGCTGTCCCGGGCCAGAGGTACCCAGTTTGGGCGGGGAGGCAGGATCTGCGGACGCCGGCTCCGGCTCCACTTGGGTCGCCCCCCTTGCTTTCCCTGCTCCGCTCTCGTACTGCGAGGTCCCGGACCCGCAGGAAAGTGAGCTCCGCAATCCTTCAAAAGTCCTCCTGCCCGGGGGTTGCTCCCGGCTTGGAGCGAGTGCGGGAGGAGATAGGGGAGCCCTAAATCTGAACCCCACACCTGCAGTTTTCGGATTACCTTACTCTCAGGGCGCCGAGGCGGTACCTGGGACACGTGGGGGCCACCTTCAAGCCTCACCGGGTGATTAGGTTAATTTTGTCTCGAGCTCGCTCGCCTCCCAGACCCTAAGCATCTATGTAGAGCAAGGCGGTTGGGGATTTGCTTACTTTAAGAGTGTTTGGCGTAACGAGCATCTGAAGTTCCCCAAACCAGTGTATGCTGGTGGTTTCCCAGAAGTGGTTTAACCGCTGAGGAGATTTGGATGTTCCTGAACCCTTGTGATTGTTTCTTTCCTGACCCTGGCATCCAGCTCCTCCCCTTTTCACCCCGGCTTTGTGCTGCTGTTTGGTTAATGTTTGCGGACCACTAACTTGATCCTCGCACAGAGAAGCCCTTTTTATGTGCGGGCTCCGTTTACTGTAGGGAGCTTTTGTTTTGGGGAGTTGCTTGTTGAGAAACGTGGGGAAAGAACGGGCAAGAAAATGAGAGTCAAATAAAGCAACGTTTTTATCCATTGAATTGCGCAGCCAATTGTAACCGCACCCGGAAGTTTGTACTAAACACGTGTTGCTGAGGGAAGGTTAAAAACTGGGTCCCCTTTGACCTTTGAAAGTTGATTATTAGCAGTTTATGTTGAGTTAAATGTTGTATTTTCTCTAGACAACCACGTTTAGAGACGGAGTAGGGTTTCTGCCGAGTCGGCCCACGGGGTTCAGAAAGCTGTCAAACCCCGAGTTGCCCTAGAGGAAATAAACTCAACAGTTGTAGACACAAACCACCAAACAGTGCGAAAGGATTCCATTTTCCCCCCCGTATATTTACTGCAGTCAGAAGTGATTTTTCTTAAGCTGATGGGAAAGCCATTATCATTGCTCAAAAGATAGTTTGTATAGAATTTCTAGGGTAAAATGCAGAATTTGCTATTGGTGCCTTGCGTGGGACAGTAATTCTGCAAGTAAGAGAACGTTTTATTTTCATGTTTAAAAAAGTTGTTTCCAAAATTTATCTTACCAGAAAAAAATCTTCATTTTTTTCCTTTGGCTTCTGCATTTTTTTTCTCCCAGTCTAACAATTCCATACAATTGTCTATAAATTTTAAGTAAATTTTACTTTAGCTGCTGGGTAAGTATTAAAAAGGAAGGCTTAGGGAGCGTCTGGGTGGCACAGTGATTGGGCGTCTGCCTTCGGCTCAGGGTGTGATCCCAGCGTTCCGGGATCGAACCCCACATCAGGCTCCTCCGCTGTGAGCCTGCTTCTTCCTCTCCCACTCCCCCTGCTTGTGTTCCCTCTCTCGCTGGCTGTCTCTATCTCTGTCGAATAAATAAATAAAATATTTTTTAAAAAATAAATAAAAAGGAAGGCTTAGTTGGTGGCTTATAGTCCATTCATTCATTCATTGGGTGCTCTTAAGTGTCGGGCAATTTTACTTAAGGGTTTTGCTGAAATTATGTACTGCTTAATATAATGCAATATAAATGTATAAAGTATAAAGATTGTTCAAATGCTTTTAAAAATGATTAACCTTAAAGATTAAAGCTAAAGATGTATTTTGGTGTTTCTTAGTTTCTCAATTGAGCTTTGATTTGAGACTTGCCTCCTGTGAAAGTGGTGAACACTCAGATCTGAGGTCTGGTCTTACCAAGTAACCTGACTTGATAAGTCTCTCCGTTCCCATGCTTTGCCTGCTTAAAGTTGATGTAAAGATACGTTCTGGGGGCACCTGGGTGGCTCAGTCGGCTAAGTGTCTGCCTTTGGCTCACTTCGTGATCCCAGGGTTCTGGGATCAAGCCCCACTTTGGGCTCCTTGCTCAGCAGAGAGTCTACTTCTCCTCCCCCATTGCTGTTGTGCTCTCACTCGCTCTCCCTCTTAAATAACAAATCTTTAGGGGCACCTGGGTGGCTCAGTCAGTTAAGCATCTGCCTTTGGCTCAGGTCATGGTCCTAGGGCCCTGGGATCGAGTCCCACATTGAGCTCTCTGCACGTTGGGGAGCCTGCTTCTCCCTCTCCTTCTGCCTTCCACTCTCCCTGCTTCTGTGCTTGTGTGCACTCTCTCTCTGCCAAATAAAATCTTTTTAAAAAATAAATAATAAGTCTTTAAAAAACATACTTTCTGATGGAGGCATTGTTTTCACATTATATAGCTAATCAAAATGATGTAATCTTAAGGTTTTTACAGTTTTTGTTTATGCTGACAGATATACTTTAATGTGGTTGAACTTAGTAAATATTAAGGACCATCTTGGGATACCACTGAAATTTTCTGTAGATGGAAAGGATAGGCTCTTGAAGAGCAGGAACTCCGGTTTTATGAATAAAATACAGTACAAAACCCATCAAATTAGCTTGCTTATTTAATTCTTGGGAGGCAGTATATAGCACAGAGCAATGATTTTAAAACCTTTATACTGCATCCCATGGTAAGACATGTTTTACATTGTGACCTACTACATATCCACACATAGAACTGAAAAACTCACATCATGAAATGTTTATCCTCTCCACATGCTCTGTGTTCCTTTCCTGTTCTTTATTGAAATATTTACGAATTCCGGTCATGATACACTGAATTGACTTCACAGCTTACTGTGGCGTGACCACCAGGTTGAAAAATATGGTATAGACTTAAGAATACAGAATTTTGGAGGGATATGGGGTCAGAGCTTCTGGGTTTCCAATTCTGCTCCAAGACTTGCTTTGCTGTTACCTTGTTACAATTCATTTCTCTAAAGCCTCAGTTTTAAATCTATGACAAAAGGATAACATGTAGTATTTACTCATGGGTCATCTTGAGGTTTAAGAGAGAAAAAATCCAACCCTATAGTAAATCTCAGAAAGACTAGGGATCTGAATTTGATGGTGGTAACCAAGAAAGTTGTTTCACCCCCCCCCATTCTTTCATGTGCTTTTTTTGTAAAGCATGTTTGAAACTTTGTCATCTGCACGTTACTTTGTAAGTTTTGCAGTGAGAGTGGGGAGGGGCACATGTGACTGAGCAAGTGTTCCCTTGAAAAATAGCTGTTAAAAACTACAGATTTTGGCCTTGTAGGTAATGAAAATCCTTGTTAATGAACTTCTTCATACTATCTTCTATTCCTCCTGATGTTCTTAAGGATCCAGCACTCAGTAGACACTAAATAAATATCTTGTTCATGAACTATATCAGCTGAATTTTGAAAGGATGATTATCCTTCACTTTCTTAAACTGAATGTCAGAACCTTTGGGCTGCATAAAAGCAAAGCTGAAGCTGAGTTAAAAGTCAGACAGATTTAGTGCTGTTAAATAAGGAGAGGAAGTCTGTTATTAGGCAAAGATACTTGTTAAGTGATATCTTTGCACATGTAAAGAGGTCTACCAATTGTTTCACTGGACAAATTGAATATGTGACACAGGCAAAAAGGAACTAGTATTTTATAGAATTCATTTGGAAGTTAATTATTGATTGGATTGCCAACAATTTATATTCTGGGAAGTAGTGTTGTATCAGTGATGTGGGAAAAAATCTAATTTTTGACATGATACTAATATCAAAATAATAGTAGATAGTAGCATAACATTTATTCAACAGCAATCATATAAGGTAGGTTCTTTTTTTATTCCCATTTGAAGATGAGGGAACTGAGTCACACAAGTTATTATTTGACCGTATTATACTACTGGTGCATGAGGTAGCCAGTATTTGAACCCAGATACTGTTTGACTCCATAGTCTACTCAGCCTCTATGGTGTGCTGTCTCTGCTGCAGATAGATCCCTTGTATCTGCCCAGAGCTGTAAAGATCTGCTTTAGGTCTCAACAAGAGGAACCTTGTCCTGGTTGATAGGTTTCAGTGTTGGTATTCTCAGTGGGAACTGTATCCTTTCATTATTCTGATTGGCTGTTGTTTCTCAGGATTCTCTTCCTGCCAAGGATGGCTCTTAGTTTCTCTCTGCTACCCTGTCCTTGTTTCTTATTTATCATAGACGCTTCATAGGTGTACTGTTTTGAAGTAGGTGATATATTCCTAAGTATTTATGATAAAAATGGAACCTTTTTGTCATCCATTTTTTGAGATAGAATCACTCTGGGGTTGGTAACTTCTGGGTTTGTTGGATTGCTAAATGTTAAACTGTCACCTAAAGTTTACAAAATCCTTTGTAGACACTGTAACACAGTTCTCTTACACCTAACAGTATTTGCATTTATATTGTATTTAGTGGGTTCAAAGTGAAAATGTTTTCCCTCTCAAGAATAAATCTTTCTTACTTGTAAGGTGAGGAGGAGAAGATTGAATAATATAACTTTTTAAGGGCTCTCAGCCTGAACACTGAAATTCTGTGAGTCTGTAATAGTTTCAGAATAGAATGATTAAATATTAAGGTGTTGTTTTTTTAATATTAAGGGTTTTGCCTAATGGAGTTAGAGACAAAGATATTCCCCTGTATCCCTTGCCCCCTTTCTCACTGCAAAAAAGTTCTGATAGAGAATTTGTGCCCAGTTGGCTAAGAAAGGATCCCTAGATTTTGTTCGTGTATATTATGTATATAAATCTAAGATCTTTTTCATTAATAGTTTGCAAAGGGGCGTCTGGGGGGCTCAGATGGTTACACATCTGCCTTCGGCTCAGGTCATGATCCCAGGGTTCTGGGATTGAGTTCCATGTCAGGCTCCCTACTCAGCCGGGAGTCTGCTTATCATCTTCCTCTGCCCCTCGCTCATGCTCTCTCTCTCTCTCCGAAATAAATAAAAATATTTTTTAAAAATAGATTTCAAAAGACATTGTCATTACTAAGTCACTACTCAGAGGTCTCAAATTGTGATTCCTGTGGATGAGTTTTCAGTAGGTCAATGATAGTGTTATAAACTGTTTATTTCTTTTTTTTTTTTTAAAGATTTTATTTCTTTATTTGACAGAGATAGAGACAGCCAGTGAGAGCAGGAACACAAGCAGGGGGAGTGGGAGAGGAAGAAGCAGGTTCCTAGCGGAGGAGCCTGATGTGGGGCTCGATCCCATAACACTGGGATCATGCCCTGAGCCGAAGGCAGACGCTTAACTGCTGTGCCACCCAGGCGCCCCTAAACTGTTTATTTCTTATAAAAATACCAAGTTTCCCCCCAAATTTTTCCCTTCCATGATATTTTTATACTTTCAGTGCTCATTGTTCAAAAAATATATTTCAAAAAACTCTCATGAACTTAGTAATGCTTTTCAGTGGTTTTTGTTTGCTTTCATTAATGATGTTCCTGTATTTTTTTTAGTATAATTAGGCAGGGCTTGATGTGCATCTGATGGATTAATGTATCTTTTGGCTTCCAAGCGTTCTTTGGTCTGTCGTTGAGGAGTCATTGATTGAAAACAATGTATTTTTGTTTCACGGGTAAATGAATCATTATTTTCAGTATTTACTGAAAAAAGATGACATTTTGATAGTCTCTGGAATTCTGTTAATCTAGGTCAGGATTAGCAGGCCAAGACTACCTCCTATTCCCACAGGTCATTAATCTTAATGAAGCATTTTGTGGGTTGAAATGTTTTGTTGTTGTTTATTTATTTTTTTTTTAAGATTTATTTTTTTGAGAGCGATAGTGTGCACACATGTTGGTGGAGAGGGGCAGAGGGAGAGAGAATCTCAAGCAGACTCCCCACAGAGCAGGGAGCCCGATGCCGGGCTCAATCTTACGACCCTAAGATCATGACCTGAGCTGAAATCAAGAGTCTGACTCTCAACTGACTGAGCCACCCAGGCGCTCTGGTTGAAATGTTTTTAAAGCATTGGTTTAGCTCTCTGGGTACATGTTTGTACTATGTACTAGGATAATTTGTAAAGTATGGTCAGCTGTATGAAAAATGATCTTTATTTTAAATCTATATTGGGACTTTTCTCCTATTTATCCCTTCTGTTCAGTCCCTTCATACTGTTTCCATCTTGCTGTCCAATAAGCTATCTCCATTCCGATTTTAATCTTACCCTGGCATTTATTCCAAAGTTAAGTATTGAAACTTAGGTCTGCAACATTGACTTCTGCATCTCTTCTTTGGAAAGAGAATGCATGGGCTTTGGGAATTTGAATAGTCTAGATTTGGGTAGGTATAGTACTTAAAGCATTCTGAGCCTCAGTTTCATCTCTAAAAAATTACAATGTCTATCTTTTTCGGAGTTGTTACAGGCTCATAGTGTATGCAAAGAGCCTAACCCCTGTCAGGCTTGTAAAAGATACTTAGTCACTGTCAATTTCCTTACCTTCCTCCTTCCTGCTCAAAATGTATTTTTCCATAGACTTTTCCTTGGTCTGAAAAATTTTGGGGAAATCTTCTTTGGGCTATTTCTTCTTCCTTGGGGCTATCTGCGTAAGACCCCCCTTTAAACGGTAGGTTTGCCTTGAGTTTCATTTCTGTATATCTGTGGTTTCTGTTAGAACTTCTTTCTAGGGGCGCCTGGGTGGCACAGCGGTTAAGCATCTGCCTTCGGCTCAGGGCGTGATCCCGGCGTTATGGGATCGAGCCCCACATCAGGCTCCTACACTATGAGCCTGCTTCTTCCTCTCCCACTCCCCCTGCTTGTGTTCCCTCTCTCACTGGCTGTCTCTCTCTCTGTCGAATAAATAAATAAAATATTTAAAAAAAAAAAAAAAGAACTTCTTTCTAAATGATATATAGGCTCATGTGACACAGACCTACCTAGTAGAGGATTTCCCTGTTAAAGATCTTACTTTCATGTAAACAGTAGTTCTTAGATGTTGGAAGTTACGGTCACAGAGGCTAACGCCTTTATTTTTGTAGGACATAATGAAAACGCTGACCTTTAATTCTTTCACACAGCCTGAGAACAAATGAACTAGCTAAAGATTAGTGTATTGTTTATGTAACATGAAATTAGTTTTTTGGGAAAAACAAGTACAGTCACTTTTTCTATGTTTATGCATATAAATTGATTATTTCAGATAAGTTAATGTCATATGTTAAAAATGGAGAAAGTTCTGTTAAGCTTTTTTTCTCCTTACAAAATGGATCCATTTTGATGGTAAGTTATTTTGATATATTGTATCAAGAAAACCCAAATCTAAAATGTATTTGCGGGGGCGCCTGGGTGGCTCGGTTGAGCGTCTGACTCTTAGTTTCGGCTCCAGTCATGATCTCGGGGTTGTGGGATTGAGCCGCGCTTCGGGCTCCACACTCAGCACACAGTCTGCTTGAGATTCTCTCCCTCTGCCTCCCCTTCTGCCCGCCCCCATAAATAAATAAATAAAATCTTCAAATAAAATGTATTTGCTTGCTCCTAAATAGGTATTTTCTCTCGCTAAACTCTGTATAATTCATTTTGGGGTCTCCCGGGCTCAGTGTTTATTTTTTCACTTTCTCTTGCCTTTAATCATCCATCAACTCGTGCTTTTTGTGTATTTCTTATTCTCTTGCATTTTGAGCTTTTATATAAACTTAGTGTTATGAATTGTCCTTCCTAAATATCTTGGAATTCATCCCCCCTTTTTTCTGCACCCTACACTTATAGCACATCATCTCTCTCTCTCTCTTTTTTTTTAGATTTTATTTATTTATTTATTAGAGAACATGCACGAGCAAGGGGAGAGGGTGGGGCAGACAAAGAAGCAGGCTTCCTGCTGAGCAGGGGCCTGATGCGGGGCTCTATCCCAGGACCCTGTGATCATGACCTGAGCCAAAGGCAGACACTTAGCCAACTGGGCCACCCAGACACCCCACATCATCTCTGTCTTGGTCTGCTGTAGCAGTTACCTAAAATGTCTCCCTGCTTGTGGTCTTTTTCTGCCCATTCTCAGTTTGCTTCCATACTTCTGTGGAGTAGTCTTTCTAAGTCACAAATCTGACTATGTCATGCAGTTTTCTATCTGAAAACTTTTTTTTTTAATATTTTATTTATTAATTTATTAATTTATTTATTTATTTGACACAGAGAGAGACAACCAGCTAGAGAGGGAACACAAGCAGGGGGAGTGGGAGAGGAAGAAGCAGGCTCATAGCGGAGGAGCCTGATGTGGGGCTCGATCCCACAACGCTGGGATCACACCCTGAGCCGAAGGCAGACGCTTAACCGCTGCGCCACCCAGTCACCCCTGAAAACTCTTTTCTTTTCTTTTTTTTTTTTTTTTTTAAAGATTTTATTTATTTGACAGAGATAGAGACAGCCAGCGAGAGAGAGAGCACAAGCAGGGGGAGTGGGAGAGGATGAAGCAGGCTCCCAGTGGAGGAGCCTGATGTGGGGCTCGATCCCATAACGCCGGGATCACGCCCTGAGCCGAAGGCAGACGCTTAACCGCTGTGCCACCCAGGCGCCCCCTGAAAACTCTTTTCTGACCCCCACTGTCCATGGGATCAAGTGAACTCTTTAGTATGGTATACAAGGTTTTGGGTGATATCTTCCACATCTGTTGTCATCACCTGCCTGAGGCTTGGATTTCTGTTCTGAACTTCCATACCAACGATGAATTACTCTAACCATTGTTCTTAAAGAGCGCCAGTGTCTTTCATATCTCCATAAGTTCAAATGAGCTGTTCAGAAGATCCTTATCCACCTGGTGATTTCTTCCTTGAGACTCAATTCCATGGTCATCTTTGTAACCTTTCTCCCCAGGCAAAGTTCAGCATTCCTTTTTTGTTCCCACAGCATTTTGAACACAAACACTCTTGCTGTGATTTACGTATTTCTCTGTCCTTTTCATCTTGTTGTGAATTTCTTGGAATCAGACTTTCTCGTTCATCCTTCTTGCCTGATGTGTAGCAGATTCTTCATAAATAGCAAATGGATGGATCTGGTAGAAGATGATGGTCTGTATTTAGAAGAGAGTTAATTGGCATTTTAAGTTTTTTATGTTAATATTAAATATTTTGTTCTAAAGATGGTGGAGCCAGGGCAAGATTTACTGCTTGCTGCTTTGAGTGAGAGTGGAATTAGTCCGAATGACCTCTTTGATATTGATGGGGGAGATGGAGGGCTTGCAACTCCAACACATACTCCTTCAGTTCAACAGGTAAGAGTTTTCCAAAGCCTCTGTAAAAAGTAGATTGTTTCTTGATTTTAATTTCTATTTATAGAAATAGACATTATTAAGACATAATTTTAAGTAAGCACGTGTATGTTATTTTTATATTAGTCTTCACTCGTGAGATGGAAAATATTTGCAGTGAAAAGATATTTCCTGGTTTGAGATATATATCTATAGATATATCTACATATCTATATATCTATGTATCTATATATATAAAAGTAAGGGATTGTTTAGAGCTCTTGTGGGGGGTTTGTTAATCTCCTTACTAGTTGTCTTTGTACTTTATAGGGGCCCTCTTCTGAGGTCTCACTATACACATTCTCTGAAAGTAAGAATAAGATTCTGGTGTCAGTATAGTTTTATGAAGATGTACTTGAAAAGATTATTAGTTCATACCTGGTATCAGAGATTGTACAATCTGTTTGAGTGTGAAACTTGACATCTTTTTTGTTTAAATAAATAAATCTTTTGTTCTTGAAATAGAATTCACTGCCATCATTTTTTATTTCTTTCTCTGATGTTGTTTTCTCTCTAGTCCATGCCACTTAGTGCATTAGAACTAGGTTTGGAGACTGAAGCAGCAGTTCCTGTTAAACCAGAACCAGAGACAGTACCTACTCCAGCCCTACTAAATGTTAGGGTAAGAATGATTTGCATTTGGCATGACTGTTAAAGTGGTTTTGAATTAGAGTAAGAAAATAACCCATAATATGAAGTAGTTTTATCTTACCAGTTATCTTTTGCTACTTTCCAATATGCTACTCTCAGCTTCTGTTTGATAAAACATTGCTTCATTCTTCTCGTAGTTACGTTGACCAAAAGATAATTGGGACGGGGCACCTGGGTGGCTCAGCCGTTAGGTGTCTGCCTTCGGCTCAAGTCATGATCCCAGGATCCTGGAATCAAGCCCCGCATTGGGCTCCCTGCTTGGTGGGAAGCCTGCTTCTCCCTTTCCCACTCCCCTTGCTTGTGTTCCCTCTCTCACTGTCTCTCTCTGTCACATAAATAAATAAAACCTATAAAAAATAAAAATAAAAAAAATAATTGGGACAAAACAAAGCTTTTTGAATTTACTTATTGTAAATGATACAAAAATCATGAAGTAAAGATGAGCTACACATTTCATTTTTACTTGTTGATTTCAGCTTTTGTCCATTGGTATGTGTGATTTTTATATAATGGTAATTGTGCTTTAAATATAGAGTTCCTCTGATTTTACCTTAAACATAGCAAATATTAACTTAAGCCTAGTGTATAAATTATCATTGAGAGTTTTATTTAAAAGTGGTAAGTGGGGGCGCCTGGGTGGCGCAGCGGTTAAGCATCTGCCTTCGTCTCAGGGCGTGATCCCGGCGTTGTGGGATCGAGCCCCACATCAGGCTCCTCCGCTATGAGCCTGCTTCTTCCTCTCCCACTTGCTTGTGTTCCCTCTCTCGCTGGCTGTCTCTATCTCTGTCAAATAAATAAATAAAATCTTTAAAAATAAATAAATAAATAAATAAATAAATAAATAAATAAAATAAAAGTGGTAAGTGGTGGGATGCCTGGCTGGCTCAGTTGGAGGAGCATGCAACTCCTGATCTTGGGTTGAGAGTTTGAGCCCCATGTTGAGATTATTTAAATAAATAAATCTTATTACAGAAAAGCTGCCTGCTTTACTAACTTTTTTAAAGTAGGCTCCATGCCCAACATGGGACTCGAACTCACATCCCCTAGATTAAGAGTTGCATCCTCTATGATTGAGCCAGCCAGACACCCCAAAGCTGCCTGCTTTTAAAAAATAAAAAAATGATGAGTGGTGATCTTTAAGAATCTTGTTATTGGAGTCATGGAAAAATAAATAGTTTGAGGAGAAAAGGAAGTAGAAATAGACTGAAATTTAAAAATATCTTGATTATACTTCAGTCCATTGCAGTCACAGACAACATTGTTATCCTCCCAATCTTGACCTATTTTCCCCCTGCATTTTTGTCCAACTCCTAATGTCCCCCTCTACCCGCAGCTGTAAAAAAAAAAAACATGCTGTGTAGCTTCATCTTAGGTTCAAAGGTGGTACCTATATTATCACCAATATGTAATACTGGTGGATGGGCTGGATCATTTATGCAACATAGGTATTTAAAACTCTGCTTGGTGGTTTTATCTTTTAAATTCTAAACATTGGTATAGTCTGTATGATAGCGAACAAAGCATTGGACAAGAATCATAGAATGCTAGCAATGGAAAATGGACCCCAGAGAGCCTGGGCACCTGGGGGTGAGAAGTGATTTGCCTAAAGTTATTGACCCAGTTGGGGCGGTGGTGGGATTTGAAATTCTTTCTGTTCCTAGTCCTTGTATTACATAGCATTACTACACATCACAGCTTGCTTAAGATAGTCCCGTTTTATGCTTGGTGCCCCCTGACAATTATAGAAAATGTCACACTATTACTATATCTTTTTTTCCCCCTCAGAGTGGTGTGTTTTAACTTAGTAGTTTATAGTTAGGCATGCTTAATTAAAAATACAGTGCCAGTGTTTAGGTAAGAATTAAAGTCAGTTTAGATGTTTAAATGGCCTCCCGTGTTTGTGGATCTAGGCCACTTAGAGAGTTCAGTACTTCTCAGTCGTCTGATGTGTTATGGTTTTCTTTTATAGCAACAGCCTCCATCTACTACAACATTTGTGCTGAATCAAATAAATCAGCTTCCAACCCTGGGATCTACAATTGTAATGACTAAAACACCGCCTGTAACAACGAATAGGCAGACCATCACTTTAACAAAATTTATCCAGACTACTGCAAACACACGCCCTTCAGTCTCAGCACCAGCAGTACGAAATGCCGTGACCTCTGCACCCTCAAAAGACCAGGTTCAGCTGAAGGATCTACTAAAAAATAATAGTCTGAATGAACTCATGAAACTGAAGCCACCAGCTAATATTGCTCAGCCAGTTGCAACAGCAGCTAGTAAGTTTGTTTTCAGTAGTGTCAGCTGGCCCCTGTTGGTAAGATGTGTCAGTGTGTTTTTAAGGGTTTCCTTGGGTCTGAAAGAACTGAGTGTGAAGGACGTACCTGTATGACTTGTACAATTACAGTATTTATACAATTCAAAGGATGGAGATATTTAGAAGCCCTAGCATTTACCTTGAAATGAAGTGTGGAACTTTACCAGGTGGCTACATTAATTAACACCATGAGATCTCAGTTTTATATATTGGGAATAACTGGTTAACATTTTCTCGGTTCTTTAAATCAGTACTTCTCAAACTTGAGAAGTGCCTGTGAATCACCTGGAGATCTTGTTCGAAAACAGAATCAGATTTGGTAGGTCTGGGGTAGGGCCCAAGTTTCTGCATTTCTAACAAGCTTTTCGGAGATGCTCTTGCTGGTGGTCCTTGGACCATGCATGAGGTAACTAGCTTTAAACTGATACTTCACTGCTTTAACTCTGACTTTTACAGTTTTATTATTTTGCCTGTCTTTGGCTTCATTGCTTGTGAGTAGTTGTGTATTTAGGAAATTCTCTTTTAAAATACATACATTTTTGGGGTGCGTTGGCTCAGTCGGTTGAGCATCCAACTCTTGATTTTGGCTTAGGTCATGATCTTAGGGTCCTGGGATTGAGCCCTGCATTGGCCTCTGCTCAGTGCCAACCTCTGTGCTCAGTGCAGAGGCTGCTTGTCCCTCTCCCTCCCTCTCTGCCCCTCCCCCTGCTCACATGCACTCTCTCTCAAATAAATAAAAATCGTATTAAAAAAATAAGATACATTTTCATTATAAAATAATTCACTTTTTTAAAAAAGATTTTATCTATCTATTTGAGAGAGAACATGGCGGGGGAGGGCTCGATCCCAGGATCCCAAGATCAGGACCTTAACCTGAGTCAGACACTTAACCAACTGAGCCACCCAGGCACCCCTTACTGTATATGTGCGTGTGTGTGTTTTTTTTTTTTTTTTAAAGAATGAGCACCCATATAATCCTTTTTTAAAAAACAGCTTTACTGAGATATATTGTATATACCATGAAATTCATCCTTTTAAAGTACATAGTTGAGTGGATTTTAATATATTTACAGAGTTGTTAAACCGTCACCATGAGCTAATCCTTTAAGGATAGGGTTTAAAGGGGAAAAGTTCAACAGTGGTTTGATTACATTTTTAGAGAGTTTATTTATCGATAAAGAATATAGATTTTATTGTTTTCCTTTAGAGTGTTTGTTATTGCTCATTTATTCAACAAATACCTATTGAGTGCCTACTATGTGCCAAGCACTGTTCTGGGATTTTGAGGGCGTGGCTGGAAAGAAAACTGTTTAGATCTCCTCTATCGTGGAGCTTGCATTCTAGTGGAAAGAGACAATAAACAAAATAAGTATTTATATAGGGTGTCTGAAAGGAGTAAGCGCCATGGAGAGAAACTGAAAATGAGGTGTGGGGCAGGAAGAGGTTATAGTTTATAGCGTTCAGAGGAAGCTTCATATTTAGTAAGGTAAATTTTAAGGGTAAAATAAAATTATTAGGTGTATTTTAAAATCTTGGTTACATCAAATTTTAGTAGTACAGTTTTAGAAACTGAAAAATGTAAACCCTTAAGGGGGATATTCTTTCCTTTCCTTCTGCATTCAGCTGAAGTGTATTTGGGTACCTGTTATGTAACAGTACCATGGTGGGCATAGTTGGAAATGATAACTGACCTCAGTTATATTCTAAGCTCACCACTATTTTATGGTTTTAAGGTAGGAATGGGTGCCTTTTTTTTTTTTTTCCTTTTTAAAGTAAATTTCTTTGGGGTTGTTGTATGTTTGGATTAAGGGATAGAATAGAGGTTCCTGAGGATTTATACTAGTACATAAATAGCATTTTATTAGGGTTTTGGAATGAGCTGATAGGTATTAAACAGACAGTTTCTCTTTCCAAGCAACTGCTTTGTTTTTCTAATATTGGGAGATAAGTTTTAACATCTGATACAGACCAGTATATAATTTTGTGGCAGAATGGACTGCTTGGAAATTGTGTTTGTGTTTGTGAAGTAGCAGGCTGGGACATTCTAACGCAGTGGCCAAGAAGTATTTGTAGGGTGATGTAGAACTAACTTCGTCCGCAGTGGCAGATGTGATTTAAAATATCAGATAATCTGATCTTTCGTTTGAGTCCATACTGTTGTGCCCTTATAACTGTAGTTTACTTTCAAGGTGGTTGTCCTGAACTAACTGCAACCTGGCAACTGGACGCCCATTGAGAAGTCATTTTAACTGTCTTAGGGCTGATTTTTACTCTGCTCTAACGTGGAGAGCAGACCATGGCCCTGACCTAGGTGGGGTGTAGGGCAGGATCTGGAATGACTCCTGGGAGACTTGGATGACCATTAGTTAGTGGAAGCAGCTGTCATTAAATCTTCAGGTTTGAGGAGAAATCCTGCTGCTTTTATGTGAGTGGCTTCCTGAGCATTCCACTCCTCAAATCAGCACATGTTCTCATAATTTAAAGGAGAAGATTATGTTACTGTGAGGGAAGTTCAGAAAGCAAAACAGAACAATAGGTTTGGAGCTGATCGAGTAATACTTAGTACAGTAATGTCTCCCACATCCAGTGGAGTAATTTTTGAAAAATAACTGCAAATCAAGGCCGTCCTTGTGTAGAAGCCTGAGAAACTATCAGACTAGACCAGGGCTGAAAAAGAAACATGTAAGTGAATGCCAAAGATAAGCGTACTTTTGTGTTGTAGCGGAGGGTCATCTTTTTACTGGAAGGGAAGAACATTAAAAGTATGAAACTGCAAAGAGCGAGGTTTTGCATGTTCCCCTCTCGCTTATCTGTGGGTGTTGGCCCTTCTGGAGCTTTGAGCCCTTTGGCTCTCTGTTTGGGTTCTGAGCTTTCTCTCGCATGAGGTCCAGTTCTGTACTCTGCGAACTGTTCACTTGCTCCCCCGCAGTTACATTAAACACATAAATTTGTTATCTCTGTTCCAGCCTCCTTATTTTGTTAACACTTCAGTTGTAGTCATTTTGGAATCCCAAGTGACGGGGCTCCCATACACTCCCTATCTTTGGTAGAATAGATAAGATGTTAGTCGTTCTGGTGTGATTTTCACACTGATCTCAGAAGTCCCCAGTACCTGAGGTGGGTGCTTCAGGGAGGCAGCCTGGTTGCAGGGACTCTAGACACTCAGTCAAGCAGTTCTACTTGGCCTGATACTTGGATTGAGGGATTCTCTTGCTGTGTCTAAAGAGTCTGTGAACCACTGGTATAGAAGAAGAAAAGATTGATTGATTGATTGGATCTTTATTCTGAGGGGAGGAGGAAAACAGAGTTCCCCAATTTTTTTTCTTCCAAGAAATAATTACTTGCCTCGAAAGTAAGTATCTCCAACTCAGATGGATTGATTCTGTCTTGGTGTTAACACTATTCTCGTTTGTTTTTTTTTGATGGACCAAGTAAAGTGTCCCAAAGTAATGCTGGCTATTGGTATTTGTATTAAAATAAACTATCAAACACTTCTGGTTAAGGTGTCCCTAACCAGAGCTAGTGTTCATAACTAGTTCTCAACACATTTCTGTTTAAGTTGCCTGTTTTCTAAGGTTAATTCTTACCTCCATGATAACATAGCTTTGAATGTTTTCACTCTTACGCTTAATTTAAGTTAGTGACAGGTTGGTATTGTTTGGTTTGTGAAGTGGGTAAACTTTACTGACTCTTTAGATTTCACATTTTTTTAAATCTCAATTTGAAATTGAGCTTTTGTTCTAAAATCTAATAACTCTCCCCCTCAGCTGATGTAAGCAATGGTACAGTAAAGAAAGAGTCTTCTAATAAAGAAGTAGCAAGAATATGGATAAACGACATGAAAATGAGGAGTTTTTCTCCAACCATGGTGAGTTTCAAAAGCTGCATCTGTATTGTGTGGCATGAAAGTATGCTTGGCTGAAAGTGCTCCAGAACAGCCCTCAGAAAACTTGTTTTTGGGTGAAGGGGGGCTACTCAACTATGTGAACTAATGAATAACCATTAAATCTCTTAACATAAACTGACATACTAAAGGTGATTGATGATAGCTTGCATATTTGATAAGGTTTAGTATTACACGCAGTACTGACATCCTTTTGTTGTGAATCTCATCTGATCAGAGACAAAAACAATGGAGTTAATCAAACTATTTGATAACTATGTCCGTTTTGGGATTGAACCTGAATATATAGATAATTATGAGCTGTCAGATCATACAATATTCTAGTTACAAGTAATTTTTTTCCTTCAATTTTGGAAATGCCTTGGGTTAATTAACTCTGCACATTTATTTCGTAATTGTCATGTGTATAAAACTGCGTGTATGTGGTGGGTTTGTACAAGAAGTATACTACATGGCTCCCCCTTCCATAATCATACAATTTGACAAGCGTATGGTTTAAGTAATATAAAGTACAGCAAAAAGTAAATTGTAGATACTCACGAAAAGTACACTGAAATACTCACAATTAGGATTATGAAATTGGAGGAAGAGGAAGTCTCCCTGGACTCAGATGGCCTGGGAAGACTTCATTTTGTGGACCAGGTATAATGGAGATTGGGTGTTGAGTTTGAAGAGACTGTAAGGGGGCATTTTAGGGAGGGAGCTAAGGCATTGATAGGCACAGAGGAGGTGGTGGCTATATGCTTAGATGGCAGTAAGCCAGGAGGAAGTTGGAATGGTTGACTGTGGAGGGTCCTGAGTTGAGTTTGGACTTTGGGCGCCTGGGTGGCTCAGTTGGTTAGGCATCCAGCTCTTGGTTTCTGCTTAGGTCATGAGATCCGGGCTCGGTGGGGAGTCTGCTTGAGATGCCTTCCCTCTGCTGCTCCCCCTCAGCCTCCCACTTGCATGCATGTGTGTGCTCTCTCTCTCTCAAACGAATGAATAAATCTTTTTTTTTTTTAATTTTATTTATTTATTCGACAGAGATAGAGATAGCCAGCGAGAGAGGGAACACAAGCAGGGGGAGTGGGAGAGGAAGAAGCAGGCTCATAGTGGAGGAGCCTGATGCGGGGCTCGATCCCGTAACGCCGGGATCACGCCCTGAGCCGAAGGCAGACGCTTAACCCCTGTGCCACCCAGGCGCCCCTGAATGAATAAGTCTTAAAAAAGAGAAAAAGACTTTGGACTTGGTGCAGCACCAGTGGGGGCCCCTGGAAGTAGAGGATCCTGTTAGTGATTCAAGATGAGTCAGGTGGGGAAGAGAGAGGCAGGTTGGAAGTTGGTTAAGTACTCCAGAAGGGAGGTATTAAGAGACTAAACTTGGGGGATTGCAAAGAGGATTGGAAAAAGATGAGGGGAAAGAAAAAAAGGAAAATAGGAGATGACTGCGTGTAACAATACCAAAGAATTGGTAGGACTTGGGGATGGAATATGGAATTGGAAAGACAGCGCAGCAATCTGTGCCTGAGCTTTTGAACAGGGACCAGGAGAATAAATGCTGGCAGGACCCAGTTTACTTAATGGTTCTCTGTCAGCAGCTTATGTGGAAGTTGATTTTTAGAAAGTAAGATTGCATTTTTGAGAAATGTTCGTAGTGCTCAGGTTCCCAGTCGAGCCCATGTCTGCCCATAATACGCCAAGAGTTCTGTGTTGTCCTTGCAGTTAAGAAACATGTAACGGGGCATCTGGCTGGTTCAGTTAGTGGAGCATGTGACTCTTGATCTTGACGTCTTATTCGGGCCCCACGTTGGGAATAGACCTTACTTTAAAGAAAAAAAAAGCAAAGAAAAGAAACATCTAGCAGAGATAAGAAACTGGGAGACTGTGCACCAAAGCCAGTTGACAGATGTATTTTCTTTGGCCTCCACAATATTATGAAAAATTTTCAGTTTGTTGCTACCACATAAAGATCCTGATCTCCAGGTTCTCCTGAAAAACAGGAGTACATGACAACCCTGGGTCCACATTTCCCACCTAGTTAAACATGCCTCAAGTTGAGTAGTGAACACCTGTTTTGTGTGTTGGGCGGGCCTTCCCCAGGTACCACAGTCTTTCCCCGCTCCCTCTCATGATTATTTCCTTGACCTAAGCTTGGTGACCCTCAGTTGTTATTTGACTGGCTTAGAAATTTACTTGTCTGGTTCCTGGATTTTGTGACCAGACAGTATCACCAACTTATCTTCCAGTTACACTCTTGGTAAGGTTGTTTTTTTTTTTTTTTTTTTTTTTTAAATTCAGGTATGGGAAGGTGCACTAGAGAAGGAAGGAGGCTGGTCATTTCGTATGTGTTCTTATTTGATAGGTGGGGAAAGGGGTGAACGTGGAGATGGGGAGCACTCAGAATTCTAAGTGATTTGCTTAAGGCCACACAAATAACAGCAGAATGGGGATTTACATCTGTTTCTTTGGTCAACCCCACTTTGTCTACTGTTTCTGAAATTGAGTTTCATTTTGGCAAACTTTGTAAGAGCATTCAGAGCTGTTTTAGATTTTTTCCTGAGGATTCCATGGATTGGTGTTGATTGGATGTTTATCTACCATCTCCCTTCTCCTTCCCACTTTTATTGATTATCTATGTGACATCATACTCTAGGCTAAAGAAAAAGAAATCAAAAAGTTTGCCCTTTTCAAGGCTTCGTTGTCCTTGGCATTGCTTATAGGTCCTGACTTGTTTCTCTTTCTTTTTTTTTTTTTTTCTTCTTTTCTATATATGCTGGGCTTCACAGCTTTTTCTCTGTAGTTTTTATTGAACAAGCACATTAATAAAGAGCTTCGCTGATGGTTTTACTTAATAGTGAAAGGAGGCTAGTTCAGGGTCTTTCTATTCCCCTATTCCTCCCTACTTTATCCTTTAAGGTTCTGTGAAGAAACAAAGGAACATGTGACTAGTAACCATTCACTCAAGTTGCCTGGGACAGTCTCACTTCGTTCCTGTTTTCCTGGTGTAGTTACTGATAGCTCCCTGTTGCATTTTTGGGTGTGCCAGGGTTTGGAGAGTAAGTGCTGTGGCTATCTTACATATGATTATTATTTGGAGATACAGATGTGTCTGAAGTAGAGTCTCTGTCCTTCAGAAGAACCTTTAAAACCCAGAGTTTTCTGGGGCTTTGGTTTCAGTGTCCGATGGAAAGAAGACAGCTGAATTGAAGGTGCACTGAAATGAGAGTGGGATGTGTAACTTCAAGAGAGTTTCTACCACTGAGGTTGTAGGATGAGCTGCTGGGGCTCATCCACTTTTTCTCCCCAAATCTTTTGGTCTTTCTATTCCTAGAACTGAAATGAACACTGAGGTTAGAAAGAGTTCCGGGCATCAGGGAGGGTGGTGGGCAATATTGAAGGGGAAAGTAGTTAGAGATAATGGTGGCTGGAAGGATGGTGGAGTCCTGTAGTGAGTGACCCAGTGGTGTGTTAGGGATGAGAGTTAGGTCACAGATTATCTGTACTCATTGGAGAAGCACGGAAGATGCAAAGTGTGACCCAGATTTTAGGGAATATGGAAGTGGTATGTCATGTTTCCAAGATTGAAGACTGTTTAGTATTCCTACAGAAGAGTTTTTCTGTGTGTTGGTTAGGCCTCCAGTCTCTGGTTATGCTCCCTCTGTGTTACAGAAGGTCCCTGTTGTGAAAGAGGAAGATGAACCAGAGGAAGAAGATGAAGAAGAAATGGGTCATGCAGAAACCTATGCAGAGTATATGCCGATAAAATGTATGTTGTTGGGATCTGTCAGAATAATTAAAGACTTCCGGGTTCTTCTTAAACTTAAGTAACTTTCCCACGCACATTATCGTCTATTAAGATCTGTTAGTATTGGGTACCTCAGAATTTGGCAAGAACTTTGTAATAGATTTTAAAGTGTACTGTGTTTTAAAATATCTACATGCAAATTTTACTGTGGGTTATTTTCCCTACGCAAACTTAGAACTGTTTTGGGTTGAAGTCTTTCAAGAGTAAAACTTGGGTTTTATTTTGTTTCAAGTTAATTTTGCTCATATCAGCAGTGATTATAAAATCATAGTAAACTGTGGAGATATAAATCTATCTTAGCTTTATATACTTTATACAAGCAAAGCATAAAAACATGGGAATCTTAAAAATAAAATGTGCTACTTATTTCGGTGGTGTACGTTAACAGTTTTGCCCTTTTTTCCATAACAACCATGATTTATTTTTTTAGTGGCCGCTATGTCAAATTGAAAATTAATAGTTTTTAGCTTTGATGTAAAAATGTTCACTTTTTCGTTATATGGGGGTGAAAGGATGAAAAAAACCTATGGCTAGAATCCTTTATGTATTCTGAGTTTCTATAAAAAGCCACTAATATTATTACCACTTAAACTCAGAATTTTTGTTTACCAGCTGTGTATCGACCTCAACTATAGGGGGTACCTGGCTGGCTCATTGGTAGAGTTTGCGACTCTTGATCTCAGCATCTCTTGATCTCAGGGTCAAGAGTTCAGACCCCATGTTGGATATGGAACCTGCTTAAAAATAATATATACATATATAAATTTTTAAAAAATGAACCTAAAGTTGTATCTGTGGTTAAGTGGTTGCCCTCACCCCAATAATAGTTTTCATAAAAGAATTGAAAGTTTATCTATGGCCCTTTAAACCAAGGTCAGCAAACTAAATTTGGACCATTGCCTGTTTATATTCAGTTTTATTGGAAAATAACCATGCACATGAGTTTATTTATTTATTGACTGTGCCTGCTTTTACACTGCTATGGTGGCATTGTTCAATAATAGACCAGATGCTCAACAAAGCTGTAAATATTAATTGTCTATTTATAGAAAAAGTTTGCTGGCCTTTATTTAAAACTATTCATATAATGCATTTTGAGGAATTAGTTGCTGTTTAATTTTATAGCAAAGATTTCCATTAAAATACCTTTTAAAATAAAATTATATTCCAAACTTTTGTTTTACTAATTCAAGTGAATGATTCATTCAAATAGATTTCCAAATCAAGGATTATGTTTTGTTGCTACTGGAGAACCTGGTGATTTGAGCTAAGTTGATATTTTTTAGATCTTCTTTAATGAGCAGGTCTCTATTTAATACTTACTCCGTAAGTATTTGATAAATAGGTCCTTTTATCAAATTCAGATAGTAATTTACCACCTACCAGTGCCTTTTTAGAATCCTGGAGTGTATAGTTACTTATTTACTTTTGTTTTCTCTGTGATAGCAAAAATATATGGCAATATTATATAATAAAACTGGGAGCATTATTACCTAGAAAAATTAAAATGAAGTATTTTTAAATTTTCATTTAGTAAAAATTGGTCTACGTCATCCAGATGCTGTAGTGGAAACTAGTTCTTTATCCAGTGTTACTCCTCCTGATGTTTGGTACAAAACATCTATTTCTGAAGAAACCATTGATAATGGCTGGTTATCAGCATTACAGCTTGAGGCAATTACTTATGCAGCCCAGGTAAGCAGTATTTCATAACTACATACAATATATTTATTTCTTAATCCTAGTCTGTGTAATATAGTTGCTTTAACACAAAGGTAAATTTTTCTTGAATGAAAACTTGTGCTTGTGGTTTTTACAAAAGTTTCATGTGTTAGAAAATTATTTACTTTTTTATTTTAGAGAGAGAGCGTGTGCGTGAGCAGGGGGAGGAGCAGAGGGAGAGGGATAAGCAGACTGTGCTGAGCATGAAGCCCAATGCATGGCCTGATCCCATGACCCCCGAGATCATGACCTGAGCTGAAATCAAGAGTTGGACTCCCAACCAACTGAGCCACTCAGGTGCCCCTCGCGTGTTAAAAAATTAAAGGGGTAGCATGGATGCAGGGGGTTCATTTCTACTGGAAATGAAAAATTGTTACAACCTTTTTGGAATTCACTGGGATATGTATTAAAAATGTGGGTGCCTGGGTGGCTCAGTTAGTTAAGTGTCCAACTTTTGATTTCCACTCAGGTCATGATCTCAGGGTCGTGAGATCGAGCTCTGCGTCGGGCTCCGTGCTGGGCGTGGAGCCTGCTTAAGATTCTCTCGCTCCTCTCCGCACACCCAGCTCTCATGCACATGCTTCCTCTCTCTTTAAAAAAAATTAAATTAAATTAAAAATACATATATCCTATTGTGCCTGGCTGGCTCAGTCGATAGAGCATGACTCTTGGTCTTGGGGTTGTGAGTTCTAGCCCCATTAAATTTAAATTAAAAATACATATATCCTATTGTGCCTGGCTGGCTCAGTCGATAGAGCATGACTCTTGGTCTTGGGGTTGTGAGTTCTAGCCCCACATTGAATATAGAGCTTGCTTAAAAAAAAAAATATATATATATATATATATGTATATATATATATCCTTTGACTTTACAATTCCATTATCGTGAGTCTATCCAATAGAACTATTCAGTTAAGAATATATTTATATTAAGGAGATGGATGGATGGATGGATGGATGGATGGATGACTATTTGTTGTAGCTCTTTTAACCCTGGTTGCTGAATGCTAGAAAGGATCTAAAATCCCATACAGTGGTGGCTCTTTGAATGAACTGTGGTGTTATTGTATGGGTGTTGTACTGGCTTTCAAAAACCATGAATTAGTTATGCCGGTTTTCTTGAGAGGATTTCTTTTGTACTCCATTTCTGAAAAATAAGTAATGGCCAAACAGCTAACCATCCTCCATATTTATGTGTTATTAAAAGTTTGTATTTGATTATGCAGACACTGAAAGAGACACAGAAGAATGCTAACCAATTTGGTAACCTCAGTAACTTCAGTTACCTGGCATGTGAGTGCAGCCAGAAAGAATACATAGTAAATATAAAGTATCCATACTGAGCCAGACTGTGTGCCATTTGTATACACATAGATCACATTAATATATTCCTACAACAGTGTTTGAAAGACTGACCACCACAGTATCTAAAGGAGTAGATTAATCATCAGCTTTCTCTTTTCAGCAACATGAAACATTCCTACCTAATGGAGATCGTGCTGGCTTCTTAATAGGTGATGGTGCTGGTGTAGGAAAAGGAAGGACAATAGCGGGAATTATCTATGAAAATTACTTGTTGAGTAGAAAAAGAGCATTATGGTAAGTGCCAAAAACTGTAGAAGCTTTTTTTTGCGAATAGTTATCCCAACATGTGAGATGGGTTTTAATGAGTAGGTGTATTTTTTTTTTAAGTGTCAAGCTTTGTTTTTATTAACCCTGAATACTGCTAGATTGATGAAATTTGCATTTAATTTGTGTGGTTTTTTTTTTTTTTTCTTTTTTATGTGGCAGGTTCAGTGTTTCAAATGATCTAAAGTATGATGCTGAAAGAGATTTGAGGGATATTGGAGCAAAAAACATTTTGGTTCATTCATTAAACAAGGTATGAAAGTTTTCTATTTGGTTAGTCATTCAGTAAATATTGACTCATTTATGAGATGGGAATAACAGTTTCTACTTTGTAGAATTGTTGTGAGGATTAAATGAATTATTTTACAGAAAGTGTTGGTGAGTGCTAGCCACTGTTGTTGGTTTGTCAGTTAATGTGCATCAAGTACTATGCCAGGTATGGTTATGTAGTGGCAAACAAAATGGGCCTCGTTTCTGTTGTTACGGAGTTTATTCTCTGTCTTTAGTGTTCTTTTTGTCTTTGTTTCTGAGGTAACTTTCTGTGGCTGAAACTCCTGAGTATAAGGGTGTAGTGTAGTAAAGCTGTGTGGACAGGTAGTCACAGCACATAGACAATTGTTGAGGTTTGGAGACTGATTTGGATATTTGTATATACACTGGATTTTTGTAGCTGTACCTGTATTCATGTTAAAACAGTTCTGTCCAGTGGAAGAAAATGTGTCTCAGTATCTAAAGCATAGTTTAATGTGATAGGAATCTTCATGTTCATTTGGCAAATCTTTACTGACCTCCTATGTACCAAGAGCTGGAGTTACAAGGGTAGATAGAATAGGCAGACTTAATTCCTGCAGGTACCTCCCTGTTAGCCTTTTTGGGGGGTTTTTTGTTTTTTTAAAGATTTTATTTTTTGACAGAGGGAGACAGCGAGAGGGAACATAAGCAAGGGGAGTGTGAGAGGGAGAAGCAGGCTCCCTGCCAAGCAAGGAGTCCGATGCGGGGCTGGATCCCAGGACCCTGGGATCATGACCCGAGGCGAAGGCAGACGCTTAACAGCTGAGCCACCCAGGCACCGCCCCCCCCCGTTAGCCTTTTGAAAATAAGGAAATATAAATCTACTTTCCATGTGAGCCCTAGGTTGGTTCACTGTTGCCCTGCTCATCATTGGCCTTTTTGGGTGGGTATGATTGTGTGGATTGGTAGGTAAAGTACTCTGTCTTGAATGATTCCTCACAGCTCAAAACTAAAAACATTTAAGTGGGATCTAGAAATATTTTTGATTTCTTAGTCCGTGTAATTGAAGGAAAGCTATATTAGCTATTAATAATAATTTTTTTATATATGCCTTAGAACTTAATTATAGTGACTTGGCATACAGTGAGTGCACAGTAAATATTTTTGTAGAGTGAATATTGTAGCTTTTTTTCTTGGAGGGGGCTTTGGTTTGTATTTTTTTTTCTGGTGGATAGGTTTTTTGTGGGGCACATGCATGGCTCAGTCAGTTGAGCATCTATCTGCCTTTGGCTCAGATCTCGATCCCAGGATTCTGGCATCAAGCCCCTCAATCGAGCTCTCTCCTCAGTGGAGAGCCTGCTTCTCCCTCTTCTTCTCCTCACGAGTGTGCGCACCCTCTTTCTTTCTCCCTTTCTCAAATAAAATGAATAAAATCTGTAAAAAAAGTTTTTTTAAGACTTTGATGAAAACTAGATCGTTGTATCATGAAGTTGTGTGTATATGTATAAACGTAGATGCATGCATGCGTGTGTGTGTTTATACACATGGAGAAGAAGTTTCGTGTGTGGTCTTAGGGGCTCTTTTGACTTCCCTAAAACCCATGATGGACCCACCAATTTCCTGCTATAGAAGTTTGGGTGGGATAAAGTTTTCAGAAATTAAAGCATATATGTTAAATTCTTCTTCTTCTTTTTTTTTTTAGTTTAAATACGGAAAAATTTCTTCCAAACATAATGGGAGCGTGAAAAAGGGTGTTATTTTTGCTACCTATTCTTCCCTTATTGGTGAAAGTCAGTCTGGCGGTAAATATAAAACTAGATTAAAACAACTTCTGCATTGGTGCGGTGATGACTTCGATGGAGTGGTATCCTTTACAACAAATGTTTTTATATTTTTTAATGACACAAAAGTGAATGTGAGAATAAACATTTAAAATTACATCCTGAGATTAACTGAAATTGCTGGGATGGGAGCTTTAATGACTTTCCAGCGTCCAAGGGGGGGGTTCTGTTTTGTAGCTATCATATAAGAGGCCAATATTTAAGCTCCTGTTTTAGGAAAATGTTAAAAAGTGTGGGAAGTGATGAATACTGTTTTCCGCTTTTGGGGATTCACACTGCATGTTCACATAGTAGAGCACCTGAGAAGACTCGGGAAAAAACTGAACTTCGTGATTTCCAAACCTATTTGCTCATAGCAGACCTTTCACTGTCATGCATGAGGAATGTTTTTCAAATGGTGATTAAGTTAGAGACCAATTGTACTTAGAGAATTTGCCAAAATTATCTCTGTGGTAGACATTTCTTGCCACAGTGGATTTTTTCTTCCGGTCAGTATAAATACCGAAATCAGTGGTTTCCTCTCAAACTTGAGAGGGAGGGGTGATGTCAAGGAGGCACACAGAGGGCTTCATTTATGTTTGTAATCTTAAAAAGAAAACAAACAGTCTGAGGCAAATACGGTAAAATGTTAAGGTTTGACAAAGCAGATAATGGGTATATTGGTGTAATTTAAAAAAGTTAATGCTTAGGGGCTTATTATCAGCGGCACCTCTCCCCTCCTGATTGTCTTGAATTTGGCCCACTCTACCACCCCAGAAATTTGGGATGTTTCCCAAGGCCTTGAAATAAATGTTAGCTTTTCCTTAAAGATAAGAGATACTTGCTACTGTGATATGTTCCTTAATTCATTCTGTACAGATAGTGTTTGATGAATGTCATAAAGCAAAAAACTTATGTCCTGTTGGTTCTTCAAAGCCAACCAAGACAGGCTTAGCAGTTCTAGAGCTTCAGAACAAATTGCCAAAGGCCAGAGTTGTTTATGCTAGTGCCACTGGTAAGTTGTTACTTTATTTGAAAGATGTGTGTAGGTGATTTTTTCAGCTATAAAATGTTTTGGTTTGGGATATTTCAGGTGCTTCTGAACCACGAAACATGGCCTATATGAACCGTCTTGGAATATGGGGTGAGGGAACTCCATTTAGAGAATTCAGTGATTTTATCCAAGCAGTTGAACGGAGGTAAAGCAATTTACAGTATACGCTATTGGTTCTCAGTTACAATCTAAAAGAGGTGTTAACTGCTAAAACCTTTTCCACTTATATTAAAGCCCTACTATATTTAATGATAGTTACTGTGTGTTTTAATTTTATTCAGAGGTGTTGGTGCCATGGAAATAGTTGCTATGGATATGAAGCTTAGAGGAATGTACATTGCTCGACAGCTGAGCTTTACTGGAGTGACCTTCAAAATTGAGGAAGTTCTTCTTTCTCAGAGCTATGTGAAAATGTATAACAAAGCAGTCAAGCTGGTGAGAAGTTTTTTCTTAATTCCTAGTATTTTTAATGTCTCTCAGCCCACAAGAGTATATTTTGCTATAAAACAACAGATAAGGCACTAGATCCTTATTTTCCTAATTTTGTAAGCTTTCTCTTTGTTACAGTAATTTATTTTTAAAAAGCCATTCGTAATGGGAGATGTGGCTGGCTGAGTCAGGAGGGCATGTGACTCTTGATCCTTGGGGTCGTGAGTTCAAGCCCCATGTTGGGTGTAAAAAATCACTTAAATAAATAAACTTTTTTTAAAAAGCCATTTATTTAAGTTGCATAATTTTAAAAATTAATATGTAACTATTCCCTGAAATGACTCTAGTATCTAGTAAGAATTTAGAGGCAACTCTGTGTGAGCATCCTGAAAAACATTCGTTTAGAGATTCCCAAGTTATTGAAGATGGTTCATTAAATTAATGTTAAGTAGCTTTGCACCTACCATTATTTTGCTTGAATCAGTCATTTTTAGATAATTCAGACTCATAGATGAAATGTCTAAAATGTTGATCACGTATCTTCAGTGGGTCATCGCCAGAGAACGATTTCAGCAAGCCGCAGATCTGATTGACGCTGAGCAACGCATGAAGAAATCCATGTGGGGTCAGTTCTGGTCTGCGCACCAGAGATTTTTCAAATACTTGTGCATAGCTTCCAAAGTTAAAAGGGTTGTGCAGCTAGCTCGAGAAGAAATCAAGAATGGAAAAGTAAGTTGGAGAACACATTGAAAGATTCATGCTTTGGTTGTATTTCCTAGTCCTTCAGGTGTTCAGACCTTCTGCTGGTAAAGCCTGTTCTTAGAGAGTTAAAGTATTAACATCGTAAGACTTTAAAAATCCACGTTTTTAAAAAAATATTAAAAGCGGTGCCTGTTTATAAAGAATTTAGGTAGCTCAAAAAATATATACAGAAATAAATCAGTGTAACTTGGCCATCCATAGATACAACTACTGCTGACATGTGGGTATAGATTGCCACTCTGGTTTTTTCTTTTTAGCAATATATATAAATATAGATATCTATTATATGTATCTGTTAAAAGATATACGAAACATACATGTATATATCTAAAGCACAACTGAGGCAGGGATTTCAGTTGATGTCCACTGCTATGATCCTATTTTTTAGCTAAGTTTTTTACACATAGCATGCCTCAGATATATGTAGAATAAATAAATGAGCACACGTGCAGTAATGGGTCATTTTTGTTCGAAATCTTTTTTTTTAAAGCTAAATATTTAAAATATGCCTCAAGAAATCACATGCATAGTTTTATTTTATAATTTGTTTTTCTCTCCAGTGTGTTGTAATTGGTCTGCAATCAACAGGAGAAGCTAGAACATTAGAAGCCTTGGAAGAGGGTGGAGGAGAATTAAATGATTTCGTTTCAACTGCCAAGTAATGCTTTTGGTTTAGCGTTTTTATTTAGATTAGTTTAGATGTTGGCATTTCCAGAGGCAAAAGTTTTGATTCATCTATATCATCATTGAAGTTTTTCTGATCTTAGTTTTTGTATTCTCTGCATATTCATCACAATATATCCATTGGAAAACAGTAACGTAGAAGTACTCCGTTGTTAAGCGTTTTGGCAGTACTGTGCCCAGTATTTGGACTAATAGAAAGGTGTGGTTTTTGTCTTGTACATCTTGGAAGTCTGTGACAGCTTGGATTAGTTTCAGTTTTAGTTTCAGCTTTGTGTGTTTGAAATTACCATTATCCAGAGGAGCAATACGTATAGTTTGCCCTGGTTTAGTTATCGGTAGTATAAAAATTGCAGACAGTCATGAGAATTTTAAAAAGAAGATTTAGGCGTTGCTTTTCGGTTTATTTGCCTGCCCTACCGATTTTAACTCTAATCGTAAAATTAACAAAATAACCTTTGCCCCACTGTATACTATCTCTTGTGTTAGATGTATTCAAGTGGCTCCTTTCAAGATGGGTATAGTTCAAAACTGCTTCTAAAAGCAAAACATGCACCTGCTACTCTGTCTTTTTCTATATTTGTGTGCCTATTACTGCATTGTTTAAGATGATAGGAACTAGTCATGTGCCTGTTAATGGCTAGTCCAAAATTGAGATGTGCTGTGAATATAAAATGTAAGACTTAAAAAGAAGTAATGTTTTACATCTCACTGATTGCATGTTGAAGTGATACACTGATAAATGATACTAGTCTATATCCTGAAATATCTGATTAAAAAAATGTTTTGGGGTGCCTGGGTGGCTCCGTCAGTTAAGCGTCTGCCTTCAGCTCAGGTCATGATCGCAGGGTCCTAAGACCG
Organism: Ailuropoda melanoleuca; assembly: GCF_002007445.2. Classification (NCBI taxonomy): domain Eukaryota; kingdom Metazoa; phylum Chordata; class Mammalia; order Carnivora; family Ursidae; genus Ailuropoda; species Ailuropoda melanoleuca. Next base: position 5,914,094 of record NC_048229.1, read on the forward strand.
AGCCCTACATCGGGCCCTCTCTGTCAAATAAATAAGTAAAATAAAATAAAATAAAATTTGTTTCTCTAGTTTTCTTCCACTTTTTAATGTAACTACTTAAAACTGTAAAAATTGCTATTTGACTGAGTTTGAATTATATTTCAGTTCAACAGCCTTGGCCTAGAATATTTATTTCAACTGGATTGTCAATATTTTATAGTATTAAAGTATATTTTTAAGAAACATGTTTCAAAAAATATGTATTTTTTAATTTTATTTATCTGAGAGAGAGAGCGCGTGATCCTACAGTCCATGAGATCATGACCTGAGCCAAAACCAAGAGTCGGATGCTCAACCGGCTGCACTACCTGGGTGCCCCTTCAGAATATACTTAGTAAGACATTATATATAATAAATTATTTTGTAGACTGAACCACTAATTGTCACTTTTTGTCTCGTATAAACAGAGGAGTGTTGCAGTCCCTTATTGAAAAACACTTCCCTGCTCCAGACCGGAAAAAACTTTATAGTTTGCTAGGAATTGATTTGACAGCTCCAAGTAACAATAGTTCACCAAGAGATAGTCCTTGTAAAGAAAATAAAGTAAAGAAGCGGAAAGGTGGGTTCTTTTCTTTAAATGATATTGAAAAACTAGTATAAATTTGAGCATTTTGAAGCAGTTATATTTTGGGATTGAGCTGCCTTCCCTTTAAATTGGCATGTGGTTGCATATTTTCGCTGTCATTTATGTAGTTTTGAATGCACAAGTGACAGTTTGGTGCTAGGCACTATGTTAAGCACTGGCCTTCTATTACTTCATTTAACCCATAAGGGATCCATATGAAAATAGGGTCTTATTTTTTGTTTTCTAGACAGAGGACACAAAGGCACAGAAAGATTAAAAGGTTAAGAAATCTCCCCAGTTTACACAACTAGTGGCGATATATGAAAAGCAAAATCTGGGCCTTGCTCAAGTTGTCAAAGCTGCATATGCATATATACATATGGTGTTTTTATATTCTTTAAAGAGGTATTCGTTATTATTTGTTAGGAATACACTCAGTGCTTATTAGACGTTTTATACTATGCCAACTTTGATTTGTGTTTAGATGCTTAGTAAATTGGCTTTCAGAAATTAACTTTTCTGGCTGTCTTTAAGATGGTGATAACTTCTGTGGGAATGACGGTCTGTGATGCTGGGTGTGTTCTAAACACAGTGGCTGACACTTTAACCTTATTTCATCTGTTCTAAGGAGGACAGTTTTTTACATTTTTAATATTCTTAAAAGTGGATTGGTTATTATAATTGACAGTATTTTTTTTATCATAGTGGCACAAAAAGTAATGCTGTGTTTTAGAATCAGCGACATCTTAAAATGGTCACGTGGTCATGTTTCTCTTTCCTGAGTTCTTTTTACCATCTATCTCATTAATAGGTAAACTTAAAATGGTTTATTCCAGATGTCTTAGTCTCTTTCTTTCTCTCTCTTTCTTTCTTTCTTTTCTTTCTTTCTTTCTTTCTTTCTTTTGGTTTAGAGAGGGGGAGAGAGCGCCTATGCATGGGTGGTAGGGAGGGGCAGAGGGGGAGAGAGAATCTTAAGCTGGCTCCATACCCAGCATGGAACCCAGTTCAGGGCTTGGTATCACCACCCTGAGATCAAGACCTGAGCCAGAACCAAGAGTCAGACACTTAACCGACTGAGCCACCCGGGTGCCGCCCCAGATGTCTTTCCTGAATATTTAATAAAATAATTCAGATCAGCACCTTGTTTAACTTACTACAAATGAAGTTTTATAGATTTTTTTTAAAAGTATTCCATAGATTACTTTTTAAAGTATTTTATTTTTTAAGTATTCTGTAAACCTGTAATTATTAGGCCTCTGCTCTCAACCAGATTCACAGATGAACTATGAAAATGCTGGAGATTCTGTGTTATCTCTGTTGTCCTGAATTTTTTTGAAACATGCACTTAGGGGTGCCTGGGTGGCTCAGTCGTTAAGTGTCTGCCTTCAGCTCAGGGCGTGATCCTGGCATTCTAGGATTGAGCCCCGCATCAGGCTCCTCTGCTGGGAGCCTGCTTCTTCCTCTCCCACTCCCCCTGCTTGTGTTCCCTCTCGCTGGCTGTCTCTCTCTCTCTGTCAAATAAATAAAATCTTTAAAAAAAAAAAAAAGAAAGAAAGAAACATGCCCTTAAAGACAGTCTTGAATTTGTATTTACATGTCTAATTTCTTCTTAATAATTGAACATAACCTGATTTTTTATGGGAATCTAAAAGGTTAACACTTGTGAAATTTATATACTTAAAATGTTTTTCCTGTATATTTCTCATTTAAAGAACTCCTGAACTAAATGTAGTTTTCTAGATCTTCAGAAAGGTGTGTTTGGACTGACTGTCTTGTTTTGGGTTTGAGGGTAGGTGAAGAAATAACTCGAGAAGCCAAAAAAGCACGAAAAGTAGGTGGCCTTACTGGTAGCAGTTCCGATGATAGTGGAAGTGAATCGGACGTGTCTGATCATGAAGAAAGTGACTATGAGAGCTCTAAAAACATGAGTTCTGGAGATGATGATGATTTCAACCCATTCAGAGATGAGTCTAGTGAGGATGATGAAGATGGTAAGTGCATCAGTATATTAAATGTTAATGAAAGGTTATTTCTGTGCATTTGAAATGGGATGTTGTACTAAAACCTGTTTTTTCTGGGCGCCTGGGTGGCTCAGTTGGTGAAACATCTGCCTTTGGCTCAGGTCATGATCTCAGTGTCCTGGGATCAAGCCCCTCATTGGGCTCTCTGCTCCATGGGGGGCCTGCTTCTCCCTCTCCCACTCTCCCTGCTGGTGTTCCCTCTCTCGCTGTGTCTCTCTCTGTCCCATAAATAAATAAAATCTTTAAAAAAACGAATAAATAAAACCTGTTTTTTCCCCAGTGCAATACAAATAAATCATTGCACAGAATTGAATCTTTGCTTAGTGGAGAATTCCCCAAGCTTATCTGGCTTTTGGTAGTTTAGCTCATTTATGTGAGATAGTGGCCTCAATTTTGTGCAGCGATTTTTATTATTTTTATTGTTGTTAGATTTTTTATTTATCTAGAGAGTGAGAGAGAGAGAGGGTGGGGGGAGGAGCAGAGGGAGAGGGACAAGCAGACTCTGTGCTGGGTATGGAGCCTGACGTGGGGCTCAGTCTCACCACCCTGATACCACGACCTGAGCCGAAACCAAGAGTCGGACACTCAACCGACTGAGCCGCTCAGCTAACCAAATCACTTGTGCAATGATTTTTTTTTTTTTTTAGATTTTTTAATTTATTTATTCGACAGAGATAGAGACAGCCAGCGAGAGAGGGAGCACAAGCAGGGGGAGTGGGAGAGGAAGAAGCAGGCTCACAGCAGAGGAGCCTGATGTGGGGCTCGATCCCATAATGCCGGGATCACGCCCTGAGCCGAAGGCAGACGCTTAACCGCTGTGCCACCCAGGCGCCCCTTATGCAATGATTTTTAACCTCATGCTATGGAATTGTACCTTATAATATATTGGATATACTGGACCACTGAAGTTGATGATGATTTTTAAGTTACCAGTTAATACAAAAAATTCGAGGTTGTTTCCCTTGAAGATTTTGCTTCTTTTACAAGTGATTTGACACATACCTTTCCTTAACTTTCAGATCCCTGGTTAATCAGAAAAGATCACAAGAAAAACAAAGATAAAAAAAAAAAGAAAAGTATAGATCCAGATTCTATTCAAAGTGCCTTATTAGCATCAGGTCTTGGATCAAAACGACCTAGTTTTTCATCTACACCAGTAATTTTGCCTGCTCCTAACAGTGCACCAGGTATCTATGGGGAAGCTTGCTTTGTTGAAATGTACTTTTAAATAAAACGTACTTAAACTTTGTACTGATTTTTAATAAATGTACTTTATCTAGCTAACAGTAACACCAACAGTAACAATAGCCTTATAACAAGTCAGGATGCTGTGGAAAGGGCCCAGCAGATGAAGAAAGACCTACTTGATAAACTAGAGAAATTAGCTGAAGACCTCCCTCCTAATACCCTGGATGAACTTATTGATGAACTTGGTGGCCCTGAGAATGTTGCTGAGGTAAATATGACTTGATCAGGGCTGTGTCTTGGTCCCTTTTTTTGGTAACTTCAAAACCCTATAGAATGAGTGATATTTTGGATATCATCACATAATAATGTATCTCATTTTCTCTTAGATTTTAGAACCTTTGTTCCCTGTCATCTTAGAGTCAGTGAATTCTCATCCTTAGTATCTGTTTACTCAACACTCTGATCTTTTACTGTTCCTGTCATGCAGCCTCTGTGATTCTTGCCACACATTTGCTTTCTCTGCTGGAATTCGAACTTTTCAAAACCAGAGACTATGTTGCAATGTTCTCTCCCTGACACTGCCTGGTGTGGCACAGGCTGCACCATATGTGCCGGCTTCGTCACCCACTATTTTCTCTAATGCAGGGGTCCTGTGCTTCCTGCGTCTTAATCAGGTACCTTAACTCTAAGTGACACTGTTTGGCTTTGCAGATGACTGGTCGCAAAGGGAGGGTTGTAAGTAATGATGATGGAAGCATATCTTACGAGTCAAGATCTGAACTTGATGTTCCTGTGGAAATACTAAATATCACAGAAAAACAAAGATTTATGGATGGAGATAAGGTATGTTTTTCTGGAATTCTCCTTCCTTCCTTCCTTCCTTCCTTCCTTCCTTCCTTCCTTCCTTCCTTCCTTCCTTCGTTCAAGAGAGCATGAGAAGGGAGAGGGTCAGAGGGAGAAGCAGACTCCCTACTAAGCAGGAATCCCTGCTACTCCAGGATCATGAGCTGAGCCGAAGGCAGTCGCTCAACCGACTGAGCCACCCAGGCGCCTTCTGGAATGCTTTTCAATGACAAATATAATGTCCATATATTTAAATGAATATTTAGGGGTTTTTTTTCTATTAAATTATGTTGAATGTTGTTGTTCTGTAATTTTTAGTAATTGCACATAATCACTTGAATATTTTACACATTTTCATTATTTTTCACAAATTGAATGTAGTAAAGTGCACAGAATTAGATGTGGCTCTTAATAACTTTGGAGGCTTTTTAAATTCTTAATCAGAGTATTAAAATATTGTGGTCTGGGGCGCCTGAGTGGCGCAGTCGTTAAGCATCTGCCTTCAGCTCAGGGCGTGATCCTAGCGTTCTGGGATCGAGCCCTACATCAGGCTTCTCCCCTGGGAGCCTGCTTCTTCCTCTCCCACTCCCCCTGCTTGTGTTCCCTCTCTTGCTGGCTGTCTCTGTCAAATAAATAAATAAAATCTTTAAAAATATTATATATATTGTGTTCTTTTAGGTCATGTTAGTGGCTTCACATCTAATGCTCTTCTCCAGTGTCAGTCTCATTTTGACTCTAGAACTATATTTAAGTGTACCAGGTTACTAGTGTCCTTTGGTTTTGCTGATTCTCTTATTGCTGTGACATGTCATATTCGGATGATCATTTTGAATGATGTGTGGATTGGCTTGCATACCTCACCGCTGTAGAGACCTTGGTTGCTGCCAAGTGCTCTTTGTATACTGTTGAGTAAACGTCAGTCAATTTTGAGATTCTCAGGCTAGTTCTTCCCATCTACTTGGAATTGCCATACGCGTTTGCTGGTGAGATTGCTAAAAAATAGGAGTACCACTTAAACTTAATTCCTTAATTTAAGCAATAGGATAAAATCGGTTTAACCACGTTTTTCTTTATTTCAGTGAGTTTTTCTGCAACTAAAAAAAGAGGATAGATACCACTATCAAAGTTGTCTTTATTTTTTTTTTTTAAGATTTTTATTTGAGAGAGAGAGCATGAGCAGGGGCAGAGGGAGAAGGACAAACAGACTCCCCACTGAGCATGGAGCCAGGCTCAATCCCAGGATCCTGAGATCATGACCTGAGCCGTAGTCAGATGTTTGACCAACTGAGCCTCCCAGGCGCCCCCAAAGTTGTCTTCTATAAATATATTTAATAGCTTGTGTTACATATTTTTTTAAAGATTTATTTACTTACTTTAGAGAAAGAGTGCATGCGTGAGAACTGGGGGAGGGGGAGAGGGAGAGAGAGAATCTCCAGCAGACTTCCCACTAAGCTTAGAGCCCAACACAGAAATTGCTCTCATGACCCCGAGATCATGACCTGAGTCGAAATCAAGAGTTTCGACGCTTAACTGACTAAGCCACCCAGGCGCCCCTCATGTTGTAGGTAGAGATATTATCAGTTGTGTTACATACTTTGTTTCATGAATTTATGCCCATGTGCATTACAATTGTATTAGTTGAAATTAGTTTTTAGCTGTTAAGTGACAGAAAATCCAAAATCGTATTGACTTAAAGTAGAAGGTAGTTTCTTCTATGTACAAGTTTGAGTAGGTAGACCACGGCTGTTAATGGCTCCTTGAAGATTACACCACTTCTGTCTTATTCCTTTAACATGTGAGGCTCCATTTTCAAGTTACCTATTTCAGATTCAGTCTTTACATCTCTATATTTCATCTGGCAGAGAGGAGGAAAGAAGAAAAGGGCATGCCCTTGACTTCTAAGGACATTTCTTAAATGTTCATACCACCTACACGCTAGTACAGGGAAAAGTGAGAAAGTAGTCTTGATTCTTGGCAGCCGTGTACCTGCCTAAACTTAGAGGGGGGTTATAATTTAGGAAGAAGGGGAGACTAGGTATTGGTGGGCCATTAGTACTCTAATTAAGAACTTAAAGGTGCTTGCCTACTTGTCTTTGTGCAACAGTGATCATTTTCCCCCCTTATATTTGATACAGAATATTGCTATTATCTCAGAAGCTGCCAGCTCGGGTATTTCATTACAAGCAGATCGGAGAGCTAAAAATCAAAGGCGAAGAGTTCATATGACTTTGGAATTACCCTGGAGTGCTGATAGAGCAATTCAGCAGTTTGGTAAGTTCCTACATTGAATTTCACTGAATTGATAGCTAGGGATCATTGGAAATGTGTACATATCAAAAGTTGTATTTAATGTCAGACATCTTAAAATGTGACATGGAGATTTTGGACTGTTTGTGTATTGTATAGAAAACTATAGAATACATGAATCCATTTCTTACCTATTTTAAGAAATGTAAAAGATCTGTGTTGGTTTTCTTGGAGTTTCTGGCATTATATCTCAGAGCAGGGTTCCTCGGGAGTATAATTATTATTGACTTCAGGATGTATGTGGTCTGTGTCAGAGCACCTGCCATCTCACGTCCTTTTCAGCCCTCGGTGACTTTACTGGGGGCATATTGCTCTTCCCTTGCCTTAGATGTTCATATCCCTGTGACATGATGATTTTAAAAAACAGCAATTTTAGGGGCTCCTGGGCAGCTCAGTCAGTTAAGAGTCTGACTCTTGATTTTGGCTCAAGTCATGATCTCTGGGTCATGGGATTGAGTCCTGCGTTGGGCTCCATGCTCAGCAGGGAGTCTAGTTGCGATTCTCTCTTTTCCTCTGCCTATCTCCCCCCAACCCCAGACCGTGTGTGCATTGTCTCTCTCTCTAAAATAAAATCTTTAAAAAAAAAAAAAATTTTTTTTTTTTGGAAGAATCCAGAGCAGCTGTGCTTCAGCAACATTGTGGTTAACCCAAGTGGGGCAGAAGTAATGGTATGTTTATCATTGAACAGTTCTGTGGCAGTTTCTGTTCTTTTGTAAGGAGGAGTATTGTTCTGAATATGGGTGTTGGGGCGCCTGGGTGGCACAGCGGTTGGGCGTCTGCCTTCGGCTCAGGGCGTGATCCCGGCGTTACGGGATCGAGCCCCACATCAGGCTCCTCTGCTATGAGCCTGCTTCTTCCTGTCCCACTGCCCTTGCTTGTGTTCCCTCTCTCACTGGCTGTCTCTATCTCTGTCGAATAAATAAATAAAATCTTTAAAAAAAAAAATGAATATGGGTGTTGTTCAAGTCAGTGTTTTTTATTTTGTACCTTTGGGGGAGTTACAGTAATTGTTATATTCTTTTTTTTTTTTTTTTTTTTAAGATTTTTACCAATTTATTTGACTGAGCATGAGCAGGGAGGAGGGGGAGAGGGAGAAGCAGGCTCCCCGCTGAGCAAGGAGCCCGATGCGGGTCTCAATCCCAGGACCCTGGGATCATGATCTGAGCCGAAGGCAGACACATAACTGACTGAGCCACCTAGGCACCCAGTAATTGTTACATTCTTTAATTTTTCCTCTTAAGGGTTTCTTAATACCAGCTTAGTGTTAAAATGCTAGGAATAGATTTCAGAACACTCTGTATCTAGTGAACACAGTCAGTATTTTTAATGTCGTTTACAGGACGAACTCATAGATCAAACCAAGTTACTGCTCCCGAGTATGTGTTTCTGATTTCTGAATTGGCAGGGGAACAAAGATTTGCTTCTATTGTTGCTAAAAGACTTGAGAGCTTGGTAAGTTCTTGGTTGTGTACTTGTGTGTAAAAGATGGTGAATACAACCTGTCTTCTGTGCCTTAATTGGAAATTTTATGTCTTGATAGGGAGCACTTACACATGGTGACAGAAGAGCAACAGAATCTAGAGACCTGAGCAGGTTCAATTTTGATAATAAGGTACATGTCAGCTTTCAGTGTCTCTGAGATACTGTGGTAGTGTGGGGTGCCTGTGGTGAACAAAAAGGGAAAGCGGTTACTGTTTGAAACTTAAAACTGCCTCTTGTAATTTTACTGTAAAATGATAGTGTCCTATAAGATTTTCACATATCAGATCTTTGGTGATCAACTCTGCAATATAATCCTATTTTCATTCCTGTTAGAAAATAGGAATATAATAAATACTTGTGAATGAATTAAGTGTGAATTTCCAGGAATGAAGGAAATTATTTACTGGACATCTGTCACGTGCACAGGTGTGAACTAGGCACTAGGCAGTATAGTATATGATATCTATATATAAAAAGATAATTGAGTCCTGCTATTTTTGAATCTTTGGTACCATAATAGTTTTTATAGTGTTCAGTTGGTCATCTGAATGAAATGTTTCCAAATGCTAAAACTGGTTAATTTTTTTTTTTTTTATTGCAGTATGGAAGAAATGCTTTAGAAATTGTGATGAAATCCATCGTCAACCTAGATTCGCCTATGGTATCACCACCTCCAGACTACCCTGGAGAATTCTTTAAAGGTAACTTAAAAATAATCACAACAGGAAAATGAGTACAAAATAGGCACTAAAACCTCTTCTGACATGTGCTGTTGTGTTTCATTTTCTTTGGACATAAACTGTAAAAAATTAGAAATTAAAGGGTAGCAGACACCTAAGTTGATCTCTTATAATTAGATTATTAAATTGCATTCATATGAAGTATTTTGTGCTTTTGACAGTTTATTGAATGTTAATACTAGATTAGTAGAAGAAACTAGTTTTGTTAGATTAATTTAAAATCACTATGCCAGACAGCTTTTAAAATTTAATTTTGAAGTATCTAGGTAAATAATCTGTGGAGGATGGCATAGGGTGTAGATAAAACAAAATTGGCTGTGTATTCATAGTTAAAACCCTGTGATGGATACGTGAATATGGTTCATAGAACGTTCTCTTTACATTTGCATGTTTTGGAAATTTCCGTATTAAAAAAAAGTCCAGCAGAATGCTATAGAAACTCTTTGACCTATCTTTCAAATTGGTAGAATATATTTTGCCCATAAATGTAAGTAGTTTAGATGGTTTTGATTTTTGATAATTTATTTTATAATTCAGGAAGCTATGAAAATATTTTGGAAAATATTTAGATGTAAGATATTGGAAGCATTATCATTGTAGAGTTAGGACTTTTCACTAGAAAGTCCTTTCCAATCGGAAACAAGTGTTTAGTATTGGTAGAAGCCATATTGACATACTGTCAAGAGTGTTTATCACTGGGGCGCCTGGGTAGCGCAGTCGTTAAGCGCCTGCCTTCGGTTCAGGGCGTGATCCCGGCATTCTGGAATCGAGTCCCACATCGGGCTCCTCCGCTGGGAGCCTGCTTCTTCCTCTCCCACTCCCCTGCTGTGTTCCCTCTCTCGCTGGCTGTCTCTCTGTCACATAAATAAATAAAATCTTTAAAAAAAAAAAA
>NC_048229.1:5924792-5952385 GCF_002007445.2 Ailuropoda melanoleuca
CTGTATAACCAAAGATGTCTAGAGCCAAAGACTGCTGCTAGAAAGATATTTTAATGAGATAATAGAGTGTGAAGTTTGAGTACTGTAGGATTTTAGAGGCCTAAAAGACCTTTGGGGACTGTGTGTTCCATTTAATTCAGCTAATAGGAACTATGAAAAATACTTTAGGCTGTGTTTTAATGCTAGAACTTGTGGTCTAGTTTGGGGCGCCTGGGTGGCTCAGTTGGTTAAGCATCTGCACAAAAGAATTTGATCAAATTTGATTAGTCGTGTAATAGCCCATTGAGTCATTTGGGTTATACGGTTTTTTAATTTTCCGGCAGATGTTCGACAAGGACTGATAGGTGTTGGCCTGATAAATGTAGAAGATCGTTCGGGAATTCTTACTCTAGATAAAGGTAAGAGTATACGTTGTGGATATAGACGTAAGACATAACTGTTGCTGTATCGTTACAGGCCATTTTCTTTATGCTTTTGTCAGCTTGAAGGGGAAGCTTCAGTTCTCAATCCCTCCTTCCTGAGTGCTCATAAAGCACTCTTGGTGGTTTTTGCCACTGTGGTTATTCAAAAGTGATTAAACGTTTATTTTGTCTGCAAAGCAGCAATTCTCAATTCAGGTTGCATATATGATCAGCTGTGAAGCTTTTAAAAAATACTGAAGCCAGTGCTGAGGCTTAGACATTGGTAATTTCCCATGGTTCTGAAGCTTCTAATTTTGCAGCCAAAGTTGAGCTTCACAGACTTACAGCACTTAGAACTTTTTACGAGTCAAGATTTCATGTTGGAGAACAAACATTCTCACGTGCTAAATTGTGTCTAGGCTTTCAGAAAGTGCAGTTTGACGATTCACACATTGAATAAGACAACCGTCTTTGGGGCACGTATGTGGTCGTGCTAATTGCTAGAGGTAGAAATGGTCAATCATAGCTCTGTTCTGGGAGCAGTGCAAGGTTATGGGTGTGAGGGAAGACCATGGAGGAGGAGGTGAGACTTGGTCTTGGCTTAGATGAGTAAATGTTTTTTGTGTTTTTTATTTTACTTCCAGGGGCAAGTGGGTTTTAATTGCCATTCAAGTGCATTAAATCTTTCATATAATCTTGTCCTTGCAGATTATAACAACATAGGAAAATTCTTAAATAGAATTTTGGGTATGGAAGTGCATCAGCAGAATGCGTTATTTCAGTATTTTGCAGACACACTTACAGCAGTTGTTCAAAATGCCAAAAAAAATGGAAGATACGATATGGGCATTTTAGGTAAGTAGAGAAATTTTGAAAATGTCCTGTGTGTTCCTAATAAAATGTTCTTTTTCCATTTATTTGTTGCTTTTTCTTGTTTAAGATCTTGGTTCTGGAGATGAAAAAGTGAGGAAAAGTGATGTTAAGAAGTTTTTGACTCCAGGATATTCCACCTCTGGTCATGTCGAGTTATACACTGTAAGTCTGGGAAACGTGCACGTGTAAGTGTAACCTCCTGTGATTGGCACTCACAGAAATGAGTGTCATTTAAATTGTATTACTTCTTTTACAGATTAGCGTGGAGAGGGGAATGTCTTGGGAGGAAGCCACCAAGATTTGGGCTGAGCTGACAGGACCAGATGATGGCTTTTACTTGTCATTGCAAGTAAGACTTGTCTTTTCGCCGTGTTAACTGTTCAGATATATAATGCGTTGTTGTTTGCAGCAGTGCAGTTACCTGTCCACTTTGTGCCGGTTTTCCAATTGTGTTTAGCTTTTCTCTTTTTTGATGATTTATCATTGTAACTGGTTGGTTTGTCCTTTTATAGACACTTTCATTTAATGTATTTTGAGGGGTGTTATTAGGTGCGAGTTTTGAATTATTACATATTCTTAGTCAATTGGACCCCTTTGTTTCATGGTGCAGTGACCTTCTGTAGACCTTCACAAAGGACTACATTCATATTTAGTTCTGTAGGCCTCTAATAAGCTTTATATCTGAAAGATTTACTTTTTAGTTATGAGTGTAAATAATTTCTTAGTATTTGTGGGTAGAGCTAAGGAGGAGGGAAGTGTAAATATGTATGTGTTTACACAGTCATACATTATACATGGAGACACATGCACGTCCACAAATGCATGCGTGCGTGTATATGATCATCCGTGCTCATGGTACAGTACCTTGAATTTTCCTGTTAAAGACTAGGGAGTTGTTGTTTTTTTTTTTTTTTTTTAAGATTTTATTTATTTATGTGACAGAGAGACAGCTAGCGAGAGAGGGAACACAGCAGGGGAGTGGGAGAGGAAGAAGCAGGCTCGCAGCGGAGGAGCCTGACGTGGGACTCGATCCCGGACGCCCTGAGCCGAAGGCAGATGCCCAACAACTGCGCTACCCAGGCGCCCCAAGACTAGGGAATTTTTATGTCACCTCTCTCTGATATTTATCTGTGTGCTCTTCTGCAGTAATAATCTTTATTCTCCCTGGCACACAGGATGATAAAAGATTACTGATACTATACCCCAATATTCCTGAATAATTCGGGGAAAAAAGCATAAGCTTTTTTGCTTTTGCTTCCCCCATTCTCCCATTTCATTAAAACATAGTTGTGCTATTTCTTCATTGTCAGCTTATGGCACTTCTATAGTATGCTTTTCTTTTAATACTTAATATTAGCTCTAAAGGTAATTAAATTTGATGCCCACCTCTCACTAGTCCTTAGGTTACTATCTCTAATCTTTTTGTTTGTAGACTATTCTGTAGTAGAGTCCTCAAGAAGGGTTTATTGGGAGCATTAATCCCTGAGGTTGTTTGTTTTTAGATTTATCTGTGTATTTGAGAGAGAGCACGGGAGTGCGTACCTGCCTGCACCCAAGCAGGGGGAGAGGGAGAGAGAATCTCAAGGAGACTCTACGCTGAGCAGGGAGCCTGACATGGGGCTCGATCCCAGGACCCTGAGATTATGACTTGAGCTGAGGACAGACGCTTAAATGACTAAGCCACCCAGGTGCCCCAGTGCTTCATTTTTGTGATTGAATAATGTTCCATTGTATTTATATACCATATTTTGTTTTTTATTTGCCAAATTTCTGGAGAGACCAACCGTAAATGAAGACCAGGTTCAAGATGTAACTGCATTGGGGCGCCTGGGTGGCACAGCGGTTAAGCGTCTGCCTTTGGCTCAGGGCGTGATCCCGGCATTATGGGTTCGAGCCCCACATCAGGCTCCTCTGCTATGAGCCTGCTTCTTCCTCTCCCACTCCCCCTGCTTGTGTTCCCTCTCTCGCTGGCTGTCTCTATCTCTGTCAAATAAATAAATAAAATCTTTAAAAAAAAAAAAAAAGATGTAACTGCATAAAAGAGACTGTATGTGGTGGTGCCAGAGGCAGTGTGAGACCATAGCTGTCTAGAGCAGGTGTCCCCAAACTTCTTCTGTGAAGGGTCAGGTAGTAAATTCTTTAGGTTTTGTAGGCTATGTGTAGTTTCTACTGATGATTCTTTTTTATTGATTTTTTTCTTCTCCCCTTCCTTCCTCCCTCCTTCTCTCCCTCCCTCCTTTTCTCCCTCTTTTCTTTCCTTCCTTCCTTGCTTCCACGTTCTTAAGTTTAGGAGCCTCAGGCCCATATTGGTCACAGTCCTGATTTTACTGGTCCCTGATTCAAAAGCAAAGCTCTCAAACTGAATCTGGCTCCTAATTAAGTTATTTTGTTTTCTGAAAATCTTATTGAGGGGCGCCTGGGTGGCTCAGTAGGTTGAGTCTCTCACTCTTGATTTCAACTCAGGTCATGATCGCAGGGTCGTGAGATTGAGTTCTGTCGGGCTTCGCTGTCAGTGCAGAGTCTGCTTGAGATTCTCTCCCCCTCTCTCTTTCTCTCTCTCTGCCCCTCCCCTGGCTGTTGAGTGCGCATGCTCTTTCTAAAATAAGTGAATAAAATCTTAAAAAAAAAAAAATCTTACTGAGATATTTCTAGATTCACGTGAGCTTATGAGAGGTGATACAGAGAAATTCCTTGTACACCAGTTTCAACAATGGTAACGTTTTACGAAACTAACATAATATCAAAACCAGCATTATATTACTATTACATAATTCACCAGATTTTATTCAGATTTCTCCCTTAGATGGGATTTTGATTGGTTCACATTAGGGTCTTGGTTATTGGTTTTTCATTCCAAATTATTGCCAAAATTTACACACTGCTAGATTTTGAGGAAAGTGCTGATCCTCATCTTCCTTTGCGTGAAAGGATGTAGTAATAGGTCCCTTGTTACTTCCTGCATGGCAGCAGATGACTGGATGTGAGGAGAGGCAGTCTTAGAAGGGGCGTCATTCCAGGAAGGTGCAGGTGTTTGTCTTTGAAACTCCGCAGAAATAAGCAGACATGATTTACAGTGTTTACCATGAGTTAACATTAGGAAAACTATTTCGGAATTATTTTTATTTCCACTACAGTGTGGTGGTTCATTTTGTAATTATAATGTCTGGGATCGAGCCCCACATCAGGCTCCTATGCTAAGAGCCTGCTTCTTCCTCTCCCACTCCCCCTGCTTGTTTTCCCTCCCTCGCTGGCTGTCTCTACCTCTGTCAAATAAATAAACAAAATCTTTAAAAAAAACAAAACACTGTCCTATAAGTGTAATAATTTTATTGAATGTTTCATATCAACTGATAAAACACGTAAAATGTAATTTTTATCTTAACCATTGTTTTACGTGCTTTGTAGTAATTATATAAATGTTTCACATCATCTGAACAAGTGAATGATAAAGAATCTTTAATATCCATGAAGAGAAAAGTAAAGTAGCTCAGTGAGCTATTTATTTTTTAGAGGAGCTGGCAAAGTATCTTTACTTTGAAACTTTTTTTTTTCCTTCAGTTTTCCTCCAGAGATTATTGCTTAGAAATTGTTCACCATTCTTAGGGGCGCCTGGGTGGCACAGCGGTTACGCGTCTGCCTTCGGCTCAGGGCGTGATCCCGGCGTTGTGGGATCGAGCCCCACGTCAGGCTCCTCCGCTATGAGCCTGCTTCTTCCTCTCCCACTCCCCCTGCTTGTGTTCCCTCTCTCGCTGGCTGTCTCTATCTCTGTCAAATGAATAAAAAAAAAAAATCTTTAAAAAAAAAAAAAAGAAATTGTTCACCATTCTTAGAGACAATGTTAATTTTCTAATCTTTATTTTCCTTTAGTTTAATGGGCCTTTTAATAACTCCTTCCTCTTAGCATTTCTACCATAACTCCAACTTTTTTAAAAAATTAAAAATGTATGTAAGTTCCATCATTCGTGTGATGCATCCATTTCTTCCACTTCTACATACATATTTATGTATTATTTGCTCCACATTTTGGCTTTTTCCGGTCATAGCTTTACTGTTTACAGATCATGTGACATCTCACTTCACTCTTAATGGCAACCATAGGGTGAGCGAGCCCTGATGGATTAGTAGATGAATGGAGGGAACCATGGGTGATCAAAATCGTTGTCTTCGATGTTGTGTTTCATTGTAACTTCAAGGAGAGGAATATTTTTTTTTAATTTTCTTTTTTCTTTTTTCTTTTTTCCTTTTTTTTTTAAGATTTTATTTTGTCACAGAATTGCACGAGCAGGGGGAGTGGCAGGTAGAGGGAGAAGCAGGCTCCCAGGTGAGCAGGGAGCCCAGTATAGTACTTGATCCTAAGACCCTGGGATTATAACCTTAGCCAAAGGCGGATGCTTCACCAACTGAGCCACCCAGGCGTCCCGAGAGGAACATTTTTAATAATGTTTTATTATGAAAAATTTTAAACATAGAGTAGAGGTAAAAGGATTTTCCTGTGAAGACCTTGCCCCACTACCTAGACTCCTCCCACATGGGTGTCTGAGGCAAGAACATGGACTAAAACAAGCAAAATTTTCTCCACTGGACATTTGTGCTTTAAAGCTTCAAAACAGTCTTCTAAGGAGTATCTTGGCCTCAACATACGTGTTCAGCATACCTCAGAATTAGGCTACAAGAACTTTCATTTGGGTGGGGCCTTGTGAAACTCAGGGAGATGAGCAGCTGCCATCCTTCTCCACAGTTAGATTCGTGTGCTTACTCGGCATTACAGTCTTTCAAAGGATTGCATTGGCTAATATGATGGTACAAACAAGTTTATCTTAAAGTGTGCAGCACAAATCTTTATACTTTTTCACTTTTTTTTTTAATAGATAAGGAACAACAAGAAAACTGCCATCTTAGTTAAAGAAGTGAACCCTAAAAAGAAGCTTTTCTTAGTTTATAGACCAAATACTGGGAAACAGCTCAAATTAGAAATTTATGCTGATCTAAAAAAGAAATATAAGAAGGTATTTTTTCATTTGTATATTATACTATTTATGAGTACCTGTTTTTATAATATATTGAAACTATGTTTAGGAGAGCTCTGTGTCTATTTTAAAGTTAGTTTGTCAATTTTTTCTATTTGATTACTGGAAAATTACTTTCAGAAAACATGTTGTCAAGTGTTGTTACATTAACACCCCAGTCTTAATGTTATCAACCATTAAGAAAATTGTAAGATGATTATTTAAAACAGCTTAGGTTGTCAGAAAAGGAAGCTTCCAGTGCTAACTATAGAAATTAGAACTGCCATATTTATATTTTGCAGTGATTTGTAGAAAAACAGTGAATGACTCTGCTTTTTTCTAACATTACTATTAATTTTTAGTATTGCCTTATATTACAATTCTTCCTAGCCGGTTTTACTTGTAAACAATTATAATTAAACTAGCTATTTGACACATTTATTACGTAGGAAGTGCCTAATGGCAGGACTTTATGAATGGCATTCAAATGCAGCCAATAGCGAGGGCCAGATTGTCCGTATCGAGATTATTATAAGTTGGCTTCAGAGACCATAAGAAGGCAGCCAGTTTGTTTAAAACAGTACTGTTTCAATAGAATTTTTGTCTTATTTTCACAGGTAGTCTCAGATGATGCCCTGATCCACTGGTTAGATCAGTATAATTCATCTGCAGATACTTGTACTCACGCTTATTGGTTAGTATTTTCATGTTTCTCACCATATTTTCCAAATGTAATCGAGATTTAATTAAAAAACACCTTCGCTTTTCAGCTGTCTGTCTCTCTCAGTCCACAGATTACTGTTAGGTATCGTTCCTTTTATCAGAAATACTGCATGTCTGTGGACCACACACTCTCTGGGTGTCCCCTACTTCTGACCAACTGTTGTCTGGCAGTGTGGACTTCACTGTCATTAAGACTGACTTTTTATCTCTTCTTCCTTCCCTTCCTTTATTTTTTTCCTTTCTTTTTTAAGAAAAGCTTTACTGGTGTCCCAAATCAGTTTCATTTTTAAGGCTAGGGAACTTGTAGGAAACTAAGTTGCTGACAGCACCAGAAAATGGGTTGTCGAGCCTGGGAACTGATCTGCTGTGCTACTAGGTTGGCTGGAGGGGTGTTCCTTCAAGTCACTGTGTAATAAATACCTCTTAATAGTGTTCATTTCAGGGCCTTGTGTGGTGCAGATCATAGATCTCACTGTTTTCTTACCATTAAATAGTCAGTAGGGTATCCAGTCCACTTTATGAGAAGGAATATATAGGATACAGATGAATTTTAGCTAGGTGGTTTTTTAGACACATATAGGTAGATAAATTTGATATAAGCAGTGTTTTGTTTTCATTTTGAGAGCAAATCAGTAAATTAGGAAAAGCTTTCAAGATAAAATATTTTTAAAGTTAACTTACAAAAGTCCTCTCCAAAACATTTGTTTTGAGTATGAGCAAGAAAGTTGCCCAATACTATGTGTTCTCTTCATTTATTATTCCAAAGATAATTTTATTGATGAATTGTGTAAATAATTTTAACCATTAACCTTATGTCTTTCTTTTTTTACAGTTTTTAAAATATTTACTGGTTTCATTATTTTGGTTTGCTGAGGCTTTTCCCAGTTACATGATTTAGAATATATTGGTTGTTTAACACTTTTTAGAGGTAACTAGCAGAATTATTTGATTAACTAGCATCAACATAGTAAATTAATGAATGTTAAAATCACAGATCTTTTAAATGGATATTAAAACCAGTAACTCAACCGTTTTACAGGGAGTCAGTCCCCAGAAATTTTATTTTCTAAAATAAATCTTAGAAATTTAAAAAATCGGCAATGATACCTTAAATTGGAAAGGATAATCCAATATATCAAAAGATGTAATCTAAGAAACTGTCAGTAAAGAAAGGCAAATCGTGCCAGGACATTTTCCACTTGAAACATAGGTAGACTTTGTGAGCGTTTTGTGTGTGTGTGTGTATGTATGTATGTATGTATGTGTATATATATAAATACATACATGTTTTTCTCCCATCTATCCTAGGCGTGGCAACTGCAAAAAAGCCAGCTTGGGATTAGTTTGTGAAATAGGTCTTCGTTGCCGCACATATTACGTATTATGTGGCTCCGTTCTGAGTGTCTGGACAAAAGTTGAGGGTGTTCTAGCATCCGTCAGTGGCACAAATGTGAAGATGCAGATAGTTCGGCTAAGAACAGAGGATGGACAACGGATTGTAGGTGAGTCTAATTTTGAGGGTTGAGCTGTTGGAAAAAATCAGATCCTGTTTTTTTTATTTTGATTCTTGTATTTTAAAATCTCAGTATCTATTCCAGTAGGGGAATAGAGCTTGATTTATATGTTCTTAAAAGGTCGAATGGAAGTTAAGCCTTTGAATGGGCATTGTTGATTCTGGCTGAAGTTATGATGTGGTCATTTATTTTATGCTGCTCTCAGCTGTTCCTGCTCCCCTTCCTCACTGTTGCTGTCTGTGCAGCCTCCCTGGTGTAAAGACTAAGCCCAGCCTCTTGCCGAGGAGTCCCTGAAGTCTGCTGTTTTACAGTCACTGAGCCAAGCCGAGACTGAAACTAAAGTTAGCGTGCACAGAGGCCGGCCTGGAGTTGTGCAGAGAGCATGGGCAGAGCAGGCCACCTGCGCCCACCATTCACTCACTGACAGGCTTCACAGGGAGTTTTCCGTGCTGTTTCACATTTGTTTCGTTTGCCACGACCTTCCTTTTTTATCATGGGTTGCAGATTGGCAGTCTGTGGACCAGAGTCAGTCCGTGAACATTATTTGACCCTCAAGTATTTTTGGTTGTTGCAAGTTTGCATTTGAATTAGTTGCCAACATTTAAAAGTCAAAAGCCTGGTTTTTTGTTTTCTCAAAAGGTGTGCGTGCACACACATATGTACACGCACCAGCTTATGTGAAACATGGAGCCCCTGTTCCCACATGAGAGGAGTTCAAGTTCCTTTACCCAGGACATACACTTTCCATAGTTTGCTAACGTCTGTACTGTGCCCAGTTGGAAATACCTGCTTCAGTCAGCATTGGAATTTGCAACCACTACCCTGTAGTCTTTTTGGTACATGAGTACTTGCCAAAGCAGGTTGTGTTTATGTGCATTTGTGGGGCTGCAAAGGTAGTGGACGGAGAGATACTATACTTGACCTTCTGTACCACCACCAAGAAGATGGTGTTGCAGCAGACGTGCATATGCTTAGATATTTGTGGGTAACGTTGGCGAGGAATTGGGTTACTTCTGAAGGGGCCATTTCACTTATTAGGTATTTATTTAGTTTTTGCATGGCGTCTTCTTCGTTACACTTAATACTATGCTTCATTTGGAATGTGCTGTGAAGCTGTAAAATACAGCTCTCCTGGATGCAGCCTTCATCAGTTCTTGTTTCTAATTGCAGGTTTGATCATTCCTGCAAATTGTGTGTCTCCTCTTGTAAATCTCCTGTCAACTTCAGACCAGTCTCAACAGCTTGCGGTCCAACAGAAACAGCTCTGGCAGCAGCGTCACCCGCAGAGCATCGCCAACTTGAGCAACGCATAAGAACAGACAGGTTTCGACATGGATGTATCTGAAATGCTGTTGAAGCATATCATTTGCATAAAAATCAGGGACAGTTTCCAAAGAATTATAATTTTTTTTCAGTTGTGCTCTCTCTAGTTAATTTTTTTGGGAATAAGGACAAACCTGGAATAGATAGCAAAACTGAAAATCAGCAGTGCCGATGGTGGTACATATGTCTTTCCTTTGCTTTTCCCATGGTACTTCCCATATGCTTTTACTTTGGGTGAGCAGAGGGATATGTGCGCGTGCGTGTGTGTCTGTTTGTGAGTTTGTTAAAGGCTACAAACCACAATTGGTTTAAAAATGCTTGGAACTTCCCAAACTGGCTTTACTTTTATGTTATACAGTGCTCAGGGTTAACGCAGTACATCCATGCAATTGCTGTGGGAGTTATCCCCAGATGCATGTGTTTGAGTCTATAAATATAGAAAATATATATTGGTTTCTTTTTCCAACGTATTAAACAATAGGTTTATTAAAGCATGAAATGAAAGGTTGCATATCATGCATTCAGGTTCTTTTCTAGTTTTTGTTCTGACAGTGCATGTCTTTGAAAGCATGCGTAAACAAGATTAAAACAAGTCAAGTAACGGAGAGAAACATTTGTAGATGTACAGCATTGGTTATTGCATTTTTATAGTGTTTATACCTGGGTATTGCTTCTCACCCTGCAAATCCCACCCCCAGCCCCATTCTCCCTGCCCCAGGTTTCTTGTCAAGGTAATGAGTATATACATTTTTTTGTGGTAAAACTCTTAAAAAGTTAATTTTAATGTATTAATAGTATTCCTAATGTGTGCTGCAAAAATGGCTACAAGCCTGCTTTTCTTAAAATTACATTTTCCTTAACTTAAAGATAGTTTTAGAAAGAAGTACAAATTGGCTTCCATCTTGCAAACAATCTTTTTTTTACTTCATTATCTTAATTTGTCACTCATAAAAAAGGAAACCGTACTTGAGCTGTAAACTAGACAATGAGGAGACACTTGAGGCTTCTGCTGTATGTTTATTTCTTGTTGTTATTGTTGTTACCCAGTAACTTGAATATTGTTTAATGTGTTGTAAGACATTGTAGAGTTTATCTCAAGCTGTTAAAAATGGTAATGTACAAATGTGAATAGACACTTATCTATAATATGGGTAAGTTTTGTTTCGCCTATAATAGATGTTTATAAAAACAAGTGAGGGGACAATTGTTTTTTTTTGTTTCCTTTTGTTCCCCCCCCCCTTTTTTTGCTTGCACAGGTTGCACTATTGAAAAATTGAGATTGTATAAACCTGGTCAAAAGCTACAAGATACCACAGTCTTGTAGATGTCAAATAAAAAGTTATGATACTAACCAGAAGTGGACTCGTGTTTAGGCCCTCACCACGTTCAGAAGCAGTCTGTGACGGGGGTTCTGCAGAACTTGTGTATGGCTCCGCATTCCAGGTAGCCTCCTTTTGGGCTTCAGATGGGCTAACCCTCAAAATTGAGATGGTGTCGAGGAAGGGGTGAAATGATAGTACTTTTGACAGGTGCTCAAGTTGAATTGTTGTCTTTTGTTACTTTGTCAACTTCTAGCAGAATCAGGTGGGGTGTGTGTTCAGTGATGGAAAGCTAGGGCTTTCATCTTCCTGTGTTTCTTTAAGCCTGAGTTTGCCTTAAGTTTCATTTGGATTTATTTATTCTTAATACCTAGAAGAACACATTGACAGTAATTTCTGTTCTTTGGCATGTTTTGCCAAGTGGATGCAACTTTTATCCTCAGTCTAGGCTTTCTATCTCAGGCAGTGATCCATCCGAATATCAACCAGTGTTCCTCGTTAGGGCCACGAGACCCAGCTGGCAGCCAAGAGCAGATTGTCCCACCTGCAGCAAAACTTCTCCGTTCCTCTCTTTTTAAACCAGTATCCTGCTCAGCGTTCATCAACACGCCAAAGTGAAATAGAGTTGGGGAAGGGAACCCAAACACACCTGCTCTCCTCAGTGAGACAAAATGGCAGGGTTAGGGAAGACAGATTCTCATAGGCTCTTGGCCCAACTTGCTCTTGTGTGGGGGGGTATCTTTTTTGCAGTGTGTGACTATTTCCAAGCAGCATCAGTGAAGGATTCTGTAGCATGCAGTTAGTGGACCCCCACAATTCCTGATATGTTTTCTCTTTGAACAGCTCGCTTGATGCAAACGGCATATGTATGTTCTGTTCTTTGAGGAGCAGCTTTGTTTTGCTTTTTAAAAATAAGGTCCAGCAATAAGGCCTCCGAAGTCTCCAAGGAGACCTCAAAAAGGCGACCAGTGTAAATAGAGGGGGACCTGAGGTGCCATATGCCCCTGCCCATCTTGCCCAGCATGGTGTGGGGTGTGTTGAGCGCCAGGAGTCTGCTGCTCATCCCCCTCCCTGGAAGCTGAACACGGGACCTTCACACTGTGTGCTTACCAAAAGTCAGCAGGTTCAGGTTGGCCAGCATGGGAAAACCCAGCATTCCAGGTCCTCCTCTGTCAAAAAAATCAAGTCTTAACAACAGCTAACTTTTGTAAATCAGGTCCATGTATTTCAGGATCTGAATGCCACGTCTGACCCCGGGCCTTGTTGAACCCGGTGCCAGTCCATTTGTCCCCTGCAATGCCTTTCCTCCCTTTTTAGCAATATGGCTCTGAGCACAAAGATTTGATTGTAAATCATGTTCGTGTTTTCAGAGTTTACAGTGTCAGTTGTGCTGAAAACCACTTCCTGAGGCCAGAGCTGCTCAGATGGTATCTTGGAGGGAATTCGTGTTCCCCGAGTTTAGCAATCTCCACACCACAAGGTCTCTGTCTGCAGTTCAGTGGGATTATCCAGATAGGCATCAGTGATGTGAGTTCCTCAAAGTATTAACGAAGTATTTCTTTAAATACAACTTGATCAGAAAGTAACTATCTTAAGCAGTTTTCCCTTTTTGCTGCTATATTGCAGATAGACTCTTCAGTATCTTTTTTTTGCATCTGTGTATAAGCAAGAACTTGCATCCAAAGCAATGTACTAGCGTGCATTTGTGTACATATATTTATTCCTGTCCACTTCAGAATTAGCACTTCCGAAAATTTTTTGACCTGCATCAGGAACCCTTTCCATTTTAGTATGCTTCATTTGTAAAGGTAAAAGTTCTAGATTACCAAGTTCCAGGGACTGTAACATCTTAGAGGCACAGTTTTGTGTCTGCAGCCCCTGGGGCATTCATTTGGTAGCCTCCATGTGATGCTGTTAGAACTCCTAACAGGCACGACCAGAAAGGGCACCAGGATGGCATTTATAATTGTATAATGGGAGCCTTTCCCCCCACCCCTCTCCTCTGCTTCCCAGTTGAGCATGAAGGCAAAAAGCAGTAGATTACAAATGAATGGTGCATCTCAGTTTATGAGAGTAGGAGCAGAGGAAAAGTATTTTCCCTTTTGGTCCTTTTCTTGATAAAATACTAAGAGAGGAAGGTCCCTGTCTACAATCTCTTTCTTTAAAAATGTACATGAGTGATATTTGGTAGTTTCTAAGAGTGGTGCCACATAAGAGTCACTGTTAGGTTGAGATCCAGTTAGCCAGACGTTGGGTTAGTTCAGGCATCCCAATGGCAAAGGCAACCACTGTGATGATGGGCATTTGTTGACTGCCCCTCCTGTGTCTGGGGTCCCCCTGGCTAACCACATACCCACACACAGGGCTGTGCATGCTTCGCTGCTGGAGTGTGGCAGGCAGTCCACGTCGTGGCTATAGCTGCGAGCAGAAACCATTTGTGAGAATTCCTCAAGGGATGCCAGTTATCGAATACAAATGCAGTGTCTTTTAAGGGCATGTAAGTGAAGGAAACACATCTAGGTACCTGCAACTCAAGCTAGCTGGTAGTTTTTTTCTGAGTACTTGAGGTGAAATCCAGAACCCATCTTCCGATTTTATGCTGTACTTATATATATGTATATAAACGTGTTTATTTAGAAACGTTGAGTTCTTTTGAATTCTGACTGTAAATATTTCTTGTAAATTGGGACCCCATCCACTTGTTTTTCCCTTTCCGTCGTCCCTTCAATCCTATTTATTCTTTCTTGACTTCCCATATGGGGCATCTTAATAATTTTTTTATATAAAAATATGAAAAACTTCTTAGTTGAATTTGTTCATATATTTTAGAATTCAGTTTTGCATCTTTGCTATAGAATTCCTATGTCTATTTTGTGTTAATATTTTTCAACATGCCTGATTGTGTTTGCATTTTTATTACAAATTTTTACTGTGTGCAATGCATTGTATTGGGGGGAATGTACTTGAGTGCAATTTCTGATACTGTCATTATATGACTAGTTATGCTCATTTATGTTGCTCTTTGGAAGCTATAGTGAGCCTGATGTTTTCACATAAACAGATTTCTTCCCAAGACTTCCTTTAAGCTCCTCTAACTTCTTCAGTGCATTTGGGATCCATTGTAGCTCTTCGGTAACCCGACTTGCTCCTGCCCTTGTACCAAAGCCTTCATCTGTGTGGCTTTCCAGCTGAGTAGAAAATCTTGCAGGTCTGAACTGTAATTGATGGCCTGCTGCTGCTGCAGAGTTTCTGTGTTTTTTAAAGAAGGCAGGCCTATACTGTTAATCTGCAAATAATAAATCAGAAATTTACTTTGCAGTGAGCACAGGTAATCTGCTTCTGCTCTCACCTGTTATGGATATTAATAGCAGATGGGGAGACTGGCCTGGTATGTGTGGGTCTCCATAAAGAATGTACTTGAAGGAACAGTTGTGCTCCAGAGAGAGCAGCACAACTACTGTGGAGGCCTCCACGAGCCTTCAGCTCATGGGTTCTGTGCTGAGGGTAGAACAGGCAGTTAACTGTGGGTGGCCTGGCCAGCAGGCTCCCCGAGCCGCTCTCCCTGCCAGTGTACTCCTGGTGAGTTGCCCTTAACTGGATGGAGCAGCTACAGACCTCGTTGCTGAGCTGGATTAAGGCATTCTTGATGATGAGTGTTGCCAGTAGGGAAGACCCAGGAGTGGTTCATGAAAATGGTGTAATAATCAGCCGTGAGGCAAACAAACATTGGGTTTTTTACTTAAAGCTTTTGCACCTTGAAGAAGATGTTCCTCCATGACTTTTAGGAAGGGTTGCAGTGAGCATTTCTTGGGCCTCTCACTCTCATATGTGTTTCACTTACCTATTGAACTTGCTAGACTTGTTGAAAATTTACAAGTTGTCTGCACGTAGATAAGCCTTGGGAACTTAAGTATCTTAAATTAGGGCCTGCCAGAGAGATGTGCTCTGGTGGGAATCCTGGCTCAGACCCACCCTGCCCTCTCCCTGCTTCTGGCGCCCGAGGAGTGGTGAGCAGGGCAGTGTGCACCTGCTGTCTCGGGCGCCCTTCAGTGTGGGCCCAGCAAGGGACGCAGCCTGGCCAGGTCGGTTCTTCCTGCTTCTGGAAGTTCAGGCCTCCTCCAGGTTGAAAGTCAATCCGTAGGCCCCTTAGTGAGAACACCCCATTCTCCCACCTCCCCGCCCCTAGGGCCTGTCTTGCTATGACCGTATCTGTGGCACTGAAGAGGATAAAGAAGCTTGAGCCGCCTTTCTGACTTCCACGTTAGGAGCAGAGAGCTTGTTTCTCCGTAGCACATTGTGGTCTCACCGCCATTAGAGAAAAAAACCATCCTGTTCACGGTTTGTACTGAATTTGCAAACTACTGATACTGTTTTTCACTAACCACTTGTATCTACCATCAGCCGTGAGAGTTGGAAGAGGTACGCCGTATCTCTGCAATAAAACTCGCGCCAGGTCCTACCTCTGCTGAGCAAAGGATGCTTTTATACGGAGGCGTAGATCTTCCTCCTTTTCTGACCTGCCTTGGTGCATCTTGAGACGACGCGCGATGGAATCCAAAGACAGTTGGAAACGAAGGTGGATGTAAACTCTTGGTTGTTTTTATTTGGTTCTCTTTTTTTAAAATCTCCCTTTTTATATTGCTCCTCTGTCTCGAATGTCCGTTAGTGTATGAAGGGTACGCACTGTTCTGATGACTCTGCACCGCTTCATTCAGCCTCCGCGGTTAATCCAGTACCAAGTGTCCGGAAGCAATTGTTCCAGCCACTTTGATATGTAACTTTAAAAATTGGGTCTCATGCAATAAACATGTGTTGGCTGCACTTAGCGAGGTTTACCCTTGCAAGTAAAAAATGATCAACCATGAAGCATAACAAACTCTGTATTTAGTTGTTTGTTGTCGTGTTTTTTGTTTTGTTTTCTTTCTTCTTTTTTTTTTTGTAAGATTCTTAAATAAATTAAACTGGCTAATATGTTTTTTTCTCTGTCTGTGTTTTCTTTCTCTGGGTTCTGAGTTCCCCTTGGAGCTGTATCCAGGCCACCATTCTCGCCTAGAGAGCTTTCCTTTTGGGGGCTTGTACTTTCTTAATGTGGATATTCTGTTTAGAATGGATTATAGAAGACTTCTCACAGTGTGGCTAGGATGGAACCGAGCAGTCTTCAGAGCAGAAAATGCACACCCTGCCACACATGCAGACAGCTCTGCTGGCCTGGGCAGAGGTCCCACCATGGCTCCTGAGACTCACCTTACCGAGTGTCTTTCCCAAAAGACGCCACAAGACAGAAGGGTAGCCACAAGCAGTAGAGACTTGGGGCACAAGGCCCCTTCTTTAAAATCATACCTGTTGTTAAGCAACTGCCTAGTCTGTGAGTCCAAGATTTGAGCTTTGCTTAGGAAAAAACAAGCCAGTGGAGGAAACTATCAGTGTTGTGTGCCTACTGTGTGCCAGTCGCTGTGGAGCACTCTCCATATTCCTTTCCATGGCTTTCAGTCCTGTAGTTTTCAGATGAAGTCACTTTGCTCATAAGCTATGAAAGGCGTTTAGTTTCTCATTTTTGTGGGATCGGTGCCTTTATGTATTAAGGGTTTTATAAGTAACTGCTGTGCACCTAGCATGGGGTCACATGCTGAGGACTTAGTCTCATATCGAGACCGTAAACGAGCAAGCAGATAGGATTCTTGTGGTTATAGGAGTTCAGAAAGATCAGGAATGCTATGTGTGCCTGAGCCTAGGAGGTGACTGAGCATGGTTGAGGAAGCTGGAGTGGATGGAGAAGGGACGGAGCAAGCTTACGCTACTGTTGAGCTCTGGGACTCATGGATAGAGAAATAAGGATTGGCCAGGAAGTCCGGTCAGCTCCTCACCCTGGCCTTGGGAAACAGAGAACAGGGAACGAAGGGAAGAGAAGACACCAGAGATGATCAGTTACCTCCCCTATAAGATTTGAGTACCCTCACTCTCAACTTTACAAATGAGTCAGGCACAGGTCTGGGAGCCAGCACAGGGTGGGGGTCTGTCCAGCCTGGGTGGCCTGGGCCAGGAGTCAGCCCTGCTGTCCTGGGGAAAGGTAGAGGGAGAGGGCACGGGGAAGGAGGATGGGAACGCATGCATGGATTTTTTTTTTCCTTTTTTTTCTTTTGTATTTGGAATGGCTTGTTTGTGAGTCTTGGTGGCGTTTGAAATGCTTAAGAGAATCATGATTTGTAGCTTGAAACTTGAGGGAATTTAATCAAATTTGTAAATGGTGTTAATGTTTAGGGGGATTTAATCTGTCACATACATGAGATAATTGAGTATTAATTGAACAGGTGAAAGGGAATATTTTACATTTTAACCAGAATTTTTTTTTTAAGGGATAGCATAGTTTTGTTGTTGTTGTTGTTTTTAAGATTTTTGTCAGCACAAGCAGCAGCAGGCAGAGGAAGAAGCAAGCAGGCTCCCCCCTGAGCAGGGAGCCCAATGATGTGGGGACTTGATCCCAGGACCCTGGGATCATGACTTGAGCTGAAGGCAGACACTTAACTGAGCCACCCAGGCGTCCCTTAACCAACATTTTTTTAAAAATATTTGTGAGTTGAGGGGCACCTGGCTGGCTCTTGTAGAGCGTTTGACTCTTGATCTAAGGGTTGTAGATGTGAGCCCCATGTTGCATAGAGAGGTTACTTAAAAAATAAAAATCTTTAAAAAAAATACAGATGTAAGTTGAGCTTGAAGACTGAAAAGACACAGGATTTTAAATGTATAACCTTAATAAGTAGAGCGTTTGACTCTTGATCTAAGGGTTGTAGATGTGAGCCCCATGTTGCATAGAGAGGTTACTTAAAAAATAAAAATCTTTAAAAAAAATACAGATGTAAGTTGAGCTTGAAGACTGAAAAGACACAGGATTTTAAATGTATAACCTTAATAAGTTAGGGTGTTCATCTGAATAAGAGATTAAGGGACCTGACCTTCATTGAGCACCACCACTGTCCCCAAATTTTTGGCTCCAGTTTGCTTTACCGTGTTCCCCTTCAGTGTTTTATCTGCACTCAAGTCTGCTTTCAGCCTCACCATGTGTCTGTGTGTCCCCTGGGCCTCCACACTGTTGACATTTGGGCCAGACCCTTCCTTGCAAGGGGCTGTCCTGTTCATTGTAGGATGTTGGGTGGCATCCCTGGTCTCTACCCACTAGATGCCAGTAGTGCACACTGCTCACACCCAACCACACCGCAACCCCCCCCCCTCGGGTTGTGACAACCCAAAATGTCTCCAGACATTGCCAAATGCCCTCTGAGTGGTGAAATCGCCATCCCCTTGGTTAAGAACGACTGTCCTCGGCGACTTAGTCATAAAGGGGCAAAAGTTGGTGTCTACGATGGGTGTGTGCGCGTGCGTGCACGAGTTTGTGTTTTATAGAGGATGAGGTCCGTGAACAAGGGCCTTGAGATACAGAAAATACAAATGCTTAACTGGCTGGGGGTTTGGAGTATGTACAGTACAATTTCCATAAGTATGAATATTTAACAGCTAGTCATTTGAGAGCATGATGTAAAGAAGCCATCTGTGGAGGCCTTTATGGAGAGAAAGGAGGCTAAAAGAAATGTGCAAAATGCTTATTTTTAGAGTCCAATTCTCGGCGTGTTGGCTTCATCCTCTGAAAGCTGCCCACTCTGGGCATCAAGTGCATTATTGGGTTAGGAGAGGCAAGTGCCTTGCTGTTGGCTCCAAATCACCAAATCATCATCATTTAAGAATCACCACTAAGTATCGTGTGAAGGTAGGATGACTGGGTGGGTGCTAAATTAGTCTGGAACACTTCTTATGTCTTTGATTAGTTCTTTGCTTGAATAATACCACCTGACTGAAGTCAATAAGCAGATGAGAACGTACAGCGGACACTGTTTCCACTCCCACCACTTGGTCCCCCGTTCCTGTTCCACCATTTCAAGGTGGTCAGCCTTGCCAGTTTCTTCAGTATTCCTTCTTGGGGAACTCTAGAGGGTAATTTTTTTTAGTAACAACAACCACAAAATGCTCTAGCTTCTGTTGTTTACCTTTGGTTCCAGGCAAGATTAGCTTTCAACAAAGATTGATGTGCAAGCCCTCAATTACTAGAGAAATCCAAACTAGAATAAATTATAATTGTAGGAAATTAGGAAATTCAGCAGCATGAGCCCTTAGTAGAAAGTTGAGTGTTTTGCTAAGATGCCCACTGGTTAGAGCAGTAAGACTCTCCTAGAATTTCACCATTTTCCTCTCTAGTCAAGATCAAGATAAATTACACATTTCTCTCAATTCCTGCATCAATACTGGGGTTTTGCTTAGCTTTGTGTTCCCACAGCTTATTTTTTGCATGTGTTTCTTGTTCAGAGGTATTGATATGAAAATAGGTTCTTATATCCTCGAATGCATGTCCTAGTTTTTGGTGTTCTACCTGTGGGGAATCAAGCTTAAGAAACAAATTTCTGTGGTCTAAAACAGGGATTGGCAAACTCTGGTCCGCGGGTCAAAACCAGCGCATCACCTGCTTTCGAGTGACCCTGCAAGCTAAGAAAAGTTTTTATATTCTTTTTTTTTTTTTAAGATTTTATTTATTTATTTGACAGAGACAGCCAGCGAGAGAGGGAATACAAGCAGGGGGAGTGGGAGAGGGAGAAGCAGGCCTCCCGCTAAGCAGGGAGCCTGATGTGGGGCTCCCAGGACCCTGGGATCATGACCTGAGCCGAAGGCAGACAGACGCTTAACGAGTGAGCCACACAGGCACCCTGAAAAGTTTTTATATTCTTAAATGGTTGGGGGAGAAAAAAAAAAAAGATTTCGTAATGTGAAAATTACATGAAATTGAAATTTCAGTTTTCATAAATAAAGTTTTATTGGCACTGGGTCATGCCATTCCTTTTATCTATCTAGCACTAAATGGCAGAGTTGCGTTGTTAAGAGACTACGTGGCCAAACTATGGCAAAGCCCAAAAAGTTTGTTATCTGACCCTTTACAGAAGAAGCTTGCTGGCTCCTGGCCTACAAACAGGAGTAATGACAGAAACATAACTGAAAATTAATACATTTGGGACTAGACCTCTGATCGAAACCCAACTTGATATAAAATCAAGTATGGTTTTGCTGTCCTGAGGACATAAACCATGTTAGAGTCGCTAACTGTGATAAGCTAATCGTGACATTGCAAACCACAACTTACCTGCTGGTCAAACTGTTGGGTCTGACCATTTACTTAACTAGCTTCTTAGGTCAGGGGTCTCCAAACTTCTTTTGGTCACATATTTAAAATATTTCTTTTCTGGAGCACCTTGGTTGGGTCAGTCGTTAAGCATCCAACTCTTGATTTCAACTCAGGTCATGATCTCGGATTTACATCGAGTCCCACGTGGGGCCCCGTGCTGGGGGTGGAGCCTGATTAAGAGTCTCTCTCTCCCTACCCTCCTCTCTCTAACAAAAAAAAATTTTTTTTTGAGCACACCTCTAGTACTGTTTATTAAGTTATTTGTAAGTTCTGTGTGTGCTGCTGTTTTAATGTGTACACAGTAAATCCCACGTGAATAGAATTTCTAATATTGCCCCAGTCCAGTGAGTTCTTCCAGGTGCACCCCATTTTGAGCAGATTGCCCCAGAATGTTTCCAGTGATGGAAATGGCTCCAACACGATGCAAAAGGCCTTTCTGGGCTGATGAAAATTAGAGAAATTGGCCCGTGTGTTGTCTCTCTGCCTTCTTAGGATGTTAGCGATTCCAGGATTTTTAGAGCCCTGTCCCATCAAACCTCCGTAATCTTACAGATGAGACTAAGGCCCAGGGAGGTAAAACAAGCTATCTGAGACTTAAGGAGAAGTATATGGTGCATCTGGAGCGAAAACTTTGTCTCCTGATCTAAGCTCGTTCACTGGGCTTCCTAGTCTCCTTGGTTCATCTGCTGTGCTCCCTGGCAAGATCATTTGTGAACTGCCCATTAAACTAATAAGGAACCATTCTAGATCATTCTAAAACCACTCATTAAAGGGTGCTTATTTGGGGAGCTTGGGTGGCTCGGTCAGTTGGGGATTGGGTGGCTCGGTCAGTTGGGGATTCCCTCTCTCCCTCTCCTGCCCTTCCTCCAGCACTCTCTCTCTTTCTCTCAAATAAGTAAATAAATCTTTTAAAAAAAAAAAAAGGTGCTTATTTGAGTTGCATTACAGACATGTTTTTAGTGGAGCCACTAGGAATGTTTGTTTTCCCTTTTAGGGGTTTTAACTCAGACACGGAAGAGGAGAAAGGGGGAAAACTCCAGATCCTTTTAGAAGCCTGTTGTAGTGGGTTGAATGAACATAAAAGATATGTCCACCTGGAATCATTAAATGTGACCTTTTTTGGGGGGGTAGTCTGTGCAGATGTAATTAATTTAAGGATCTCCAGATGAGATCATCCTATAATGACAAGTGTTCTTAGAAGGGAGAAGAGTGGGAAGGCCATATGAAGACCGGCTCAGCGTGATGCGGCCACAAGCCAAGAGACGTCTGGTGCTGCAGCAGCTGGGAGAGCAAAGAATTCTTCCCTAGAGCCTTGGAGGGAGCACGGCCCTGACAGCACCTTGATTTCAGGTTTCTGGGCTCCAGAGCTGTGAGAGAATACATTTGTGTTGTTTTGAGACGACAAGTTCCTGGTAATTTGTTATGGGAGCCCGAGGACACTAACACATCTGCTATGGGAAGTGAGCTGTGAGCAGGAAGAGGGGTACGAACCGGAGTCCTTCCTGCAGAGGGGAACTGATCTCACTTTGTCTCATTTCTAGGACCACGCTGCAGCCATTTATGAAATGCTCAGTGTGCCTGACTAGAACATTCAAGGATGCAGTTCTTCTCTTCGGGAAGCTCAGACTCATGAAGGAGACAGACCCGGTTAAATGCAATAATAGCAGGCATTAATAGAGGGCAGCCGGCCAGGGAAGACTTCTCAGAGGTGGGGAGAGCTGAGCTGGGCTTTGATGGATGAGCAGGAGTTTGCCAACAGGAATATAAGGGCAAACTTGTTTGTTTACTTATTTACTTATTTATTCACTTATTTGACAGCACAAGCAGGGGGAGTGGCAGAGGGAGAGGGAGAAGCAGGTTCCCCACTAAGCAGAAAGCCCAAGGTGGGGCTCGATCCCAGGACCCTGAGATCATGACCTGAGCTGAAGCAGACGTTAACTGACTGAGCCACCCAGGCAGCCCCAAGGGCAAGTGTAGGATACCGAAGTCTTAGGTGTGGAGTTGAACAAGAACCAGGCTCATAATCCGGTCCGGCCTGAAGAATACTGAGAACTTGTGGGAGGTGAGGGGTAAGGGTGGGGTACAGGGGGATTGCTAAATGTGGCTGCTGTGTCTAGAACAGTAAGCTTCGTGACAGCATGGGGACTGTCTTCCTTTGCTGATTCTAGAATAGTGTCTGACACTTAGAAGACTCTCAACAAATATTTGTTGAATAAAGGGGGAAAATACCACATGATCTTCTCAGTAGATGCAGACAAAAAAATTTGATAAAAGCAGAATTTATAGGGCGTCTGCTTCTCCTGATCCCTCTGCCTCCCCCCACCCACTTGTGCACTTGCTCTCTCACTCGCTCTCTCAAATAGATAAATAAAATCTTTTTTAATAAAATAAAATAATAAATAAAATCCAACTCTCCTGATAAAAATACTCCAGAACGAACTAGTACTAGAAAGGAAATTCCTCCACTTGATAAAGGGCATCTACGAAAAGCCCGTAGTGAACATCAAACTTAACGGTGAAACACTGAAATCTTTTCCTCTAAATCAGGAACAAGACAAGGATGTCTGCTCTCACCACCTCTACCCAAATTGTTCTGGAGGTTCTAGTCAGGGCAATTAGGCAAGGAATGGAAATAAAAGACATCCATTTGGAAAGGAAGAAGTAAAACTCTTTACAGATGACATGATCTTATATAAAGAAAGTCCTTTTTAAAAAAAAAAAAGATTTTATTTTAGAGCACGCATGCGCGTGAGCATGGGCAGGGAGAGAGAAACCCAAGCCGACTCCATGCTGATTACAGAGTCTGATGCGGGGCTGGATCTCACAACCTTGAGATCGTGACCTGGAATGAAACCAAGAGTCAGATGCTTAACCAACTGTGCCACCTAGATGCCCCCCCCTTTTTAAGTAGGCTCCACACCCAATGTGGGGCTTGAACTCAGGACCCTGAGATCGAGAGTTTGTGCTTCTGACTGAGCCAGCCAGGGACCCCTATATACAGAAAAGCCTAAAGAAACTATATACTCACACACAAACCAGTAGAGCTAATAAGTAAGTTCAGGGAAGTTGCAGGATACAAGACAATACACAAAAA
Organism: Ailuropoda melanoleuca; assembly: GCF_002007445.2. Classification (NCBI taxonomy): domain Eukaryota; kingdom Metazoa; phylum Chordata; class Mammalia; order Carnivora; family Ursidae; genus Ailuropoda; species Ailuropoda melanoleuca. Next base: position 5,948,266 of record NC_048229.1, read on the forward strand.
TTACTTGTATTTGTATATACTAGCAAAGAACAATCCAAAAATCAAGACAATAATTCCATTTACAATAGCATCAGAAATAGTGAAATACGGGGGCATCTGCGTGGGTCAGTTGGTTAAGTGTCCAACTCTTGGTTTTGGCTCAGGTCATGATCTCAGGGTTGTGAGATTGAGCCCCACTCCTGGCTCCCCACTCAGTGTGGAGTCTGCTTGAGATTCTTGGTCTCTCTCTCTCTCTTTTTCTAAAATAAATAAATACATGTTTTTTTAAAATAAAGATTTTATTTATTTATTTATTTATTTATTTATTTATTTGAGAGAGAGACAGAGGGAGAGAACAGAAGCAGGAGGAGTGGTAGGCAGAGGGAGAGGGAGAAGCAGACTCCCTGCTGAGCAAGGAGCCTGATGTAGGGCTCCATCCCAGGACCCTGGGATCATGACCTGAGCTGAAGGCAGACACTTAACTGACTGAGCCACCCAGCTGGCCCAATAAATAAATCTTTTTAAAAAAATAGTGAAATACTTAGGAGTAAATTTAAGCAAAGAAATACAAGGCTTGCACACTATAAACTATAAAACATTGCTGAAACTAAAGGCAAAAAAACCTTAATTAATGTAAAGACATCCTGTATTCATGGGTTGGAAGACATAATAATGCAATTACGATAGCAATATTCCCTAAACTGATACACAGATTTAATACACGCCCTACTGGAATTCCAGTTGCCTTTTTTTTTTTTTTTTTTTAATGAACAAGCTGATCCTAAAACTCATATGGAAATGCGAGGGACCCAAATAGGCAACAAAACAATATTGAAAAAGAAAAACAAATGTGGAGTACTTACACCTCCTCAATTCAAAGCTCACTTCAAAGCTAGAGTCATCAAAGCAGGGTGACTTTGGTGTGAGGATCGACATACAAGTTGATGGAACAGAACTGAGAGTCTAGAAATAAATCCTCATATTTATCAATTGATTTTCAACAAGGGTGTCAAGACAATTCAGGGGGAAGTAATAGTCTTTTCAATAAATGGTACAGGGGCAACTAGATACCCACATGCAAATAATGAAATTGGCCCCACCTCACATCATACATAAAAAATAATTAAAAAATGGATCAAACACCTAAATGTAAGAACAAAAACTTTAAAACTCTTCAAAGAAAGTGTAGGCGAAAATCTCTGTGACCTTGGAATAGATATGACACCAAGAGCACAAGCAAATCAAAGGGGAAAAAAAAAAGATAAATCGGACTTCAACCAAATTAAGAATTTGTGTGTCCATGGACATTATCAAAAAAATGAAAAGACAACCCACAGAATGGGAGAAAATATTTGCAAATTATATATCTGAGAAAAAGCTGCTTTTCAGAATACGTAAAGAATTCTTACAACATAATAAGAAATCTCAACTGAAACACGGGCAGGAGTGCCTGGCTGGGTCAGTCCGTGGGGCGTGCGCCCCTTGATCTTGGGATTATAAATTCAAGCCCCATGTTGGGGTGTAGAGAGTACTTAAGAATAAAATCTTAGAGGCTCCTGGGTGGCTCAGTCGGCTAAGTGTCTGCCATCCATCGGCTCAGGTCACAATCCCAGGGTCCTGGGATCAAGCCCTGCGTTGGGCTCCCTGCTCAGCGGGGAGTCTGCTTCTCCCTCACCCTCTGCTTCTCTCTCCCCCTGCCGGCTTATGTTATCTCTCTCAAATAAATAAAATCTTTTTTTAAAAAATTAAATCTTGGGGCGCCTGGGTGGCGCAGTCGTTAAGCGTCTGCCTTTGGCTCAGGGCGTGATCCTGGCGTTCCAGGATCGAGTCCCACATCAGGCTCCTCTGCTGGGAGCCTGCTTCTTCCTCCTCCCACTCCCCCTGCTTGTGTTCCCTCTCTCGCTGGCTGTCTGTCTCTCTGTCAAATAAATAAAATCTTAAAAAAAAAAAATTAAATCTTAAAAAAAGAACATAAAAAAGGGGCAAAGGATCAGAATAGACATATCTCCAAAGAAGATCTACAAATGGTTAGAAAATACACGGAAAGATGCGCAACATCACTATTCATTAGGGAAATGCAAGTCAAAACCATGAGATACCAGTTCACATCCACTAGGATGCAAAAAAAAAAAAAAAAAAAGCCAGATAATAAAAATGTTGGTGAAGATGTGGAGAAATTGGAACACTTTTACATCACTGGTGGGAATGGAAAATGGTACAGCCACGATGGAAAGAAGTTTGATAGTTTCTCAAAAAGTGAAACAGAGTTACTATATGGCCTAGGAATTCCATTCCTGGGTATAGGTCCGAAAGGACTGAAAACATGCTCACACAAAAACTCCCTCACACCCATGTTCCTAGCAGTACAATTCACAATAGCCAAAGAGTGGAAATAACCCAGATGTCCCTCAATGAGTGAATGGATAAACAAAATGTAGTCCATCCGAACAATGGAATATTATTCAGCCATAAAAAGGAACAAATTACTGATATGTATTACAACACAGATGAACCTTGAAAACTCACGAAGAAGCCAGGCACAAAAGGGCACATATTGTATAATTCCATTTATATGAAATGTCCAGAATAGGTAAACTCATAGAGTGTGGATTAACGGTTATCTAAAGCTAGGGGTGACTGTATATTTTAAAAGGGTAAATTTTATGCTAAGTGAATTGTATGTCAATTAGAAACAAAAGGGAAAAGAAATATTTTTCAGTGATGGGCAGGCCCGAAAGTGAGGGGGATAGGCATCATGTCAAAAATCAATATCAAAAGAGAACAGCCCAGACCATTTGTAGGAGGGATGGGGCAGGTCGCAGAGATGTGGATTCTCGCACCAAGGAAACTGAGACCCAGCCACACAGCTGATGGGTGAAGCCAGAATTAGTACCAGGTGTGTCTGCCTTAGGAGCTCTCTCCCTGCAGCCTCTAGCCCTGCGCTGTCCAATAGGAAAACCGCTAGCTCTTGGGGGCTCTTGCACACTTGAAAAGTGATTAGTCTGAATTAAGATGTGCTGTGAGTGTGCAATGCACACTAGGTTTTGAAGACTCTGTAGGATGAGAGGAATAGAAAGTATCTTCATTTCTTTATGTTCATTACATTTGAAATCATATTGTTCAAGATCTGTTGTGTTAAATAGATCGGTTTCGCCAGTTTTTCACTTTCTAAACTGTGACTACTAAAAAAATTTAAAATTACGTGTGTGGCTCGCATTTATGTTTCTATTGGACAATGCTGCTGCAGAGTATGTGGGCCCCGGGGCAGCGTAGGAGAGCTGGGCGTTAATGCATTCACGAAATAAAATTTCACTGAGCATCCTTGGCTGAGCTAGCCTCAAGGTGATCGCCCGGGGTGCCGGTTAGGCTGGAGAGGGGGTTATCACCTGCACTTTGAAATCCCAAAGGGGAGGAGGGAAGGCATGCGTTGGTAACCCTTCCCTCTTGGCGGGGAGGTTGATGCCTTCTTCACTAGATCCAGATGTGCCTGAAGGTCTGTGACTAATGAAAAATCTGCAAGGCATGGCGATTAAAAACGGCAGAAAAGGGTGAGTATCTTGTGTGTTTTGACAAGCTTTTTTACTATTTAAGTAGAACTCCAAGAAACGGTACCTTCAAAAGCTTAGTCATCTAATCCGAGATAGATACTTGATGATATGTTTCAGTCAGACCTGAGGATGGGCTGGAGGGGTGGGGGTGGAAGGAGGACCGAAAATTGTAATGCACACTCCAGGAGAGCAGAAACTTTGTCGAGTTCATTCCTGTATCCTTGGCGCCTGGACCGGTGCCAGGCACATAGTAGGCGCTTCTTAAATATCTGAAGGAGTTAAGATGTAGAGTTATGTGGATACAATAGAGAATTTTCCAGGGACGAGGAGGCCTCTAGCTTTTGTCAATCTCCAAGGAGTCTCGTAGGCCCCCAAAGGGTTAAAAACCACTTAATACAGACAGGGACACGAAATTTATTTGAAATCAATGTCAAGAACTGGTTGTTCTTATTCTGGGGAATGGCCAGACTTCGGCGTCTGGAATGATCTACGTGCTTAAAAATACCACTTGCCACCATTTTCTCCAGGTAATTTTCCATCCCTGCCCCCACATCCAAGGGGGAAAAAAGTAATTCTGAAATCCTACCTAGCTA
>NC_048229.1:5952999-6016599 GCF_002007445.2 Ailuropoda melanoleuca
CGCCCTTGGGGAGCAGGGGGTGGGGGACGTGAGCCTGGGGCTGGGGTGGGGGGGCTGCAGGGGTGCATGCGAACAAGGGCAGGCCAGGCGTGGGCAGGGCGGGGGCGGCGCGCGTGCCAGGTGCTGGCGCCCCAGAGGGCGCAGGGCCGCTGGGGTCACCCGCGGTGCAGGGGACTCGATCGTCAGTGGGGGCTCGGCCCGGCGCGCCGGAGCTGGGGTGCCCAAAACGCGGCACGCCGGATAACCCCTCAGGCGTGCGCGGAGTGACAGAAGTTGGAGAAGACCGGGGGCTTTTGAGTGCCTGCGGGCGGCGGGTGAGGGCGGTGTTTCAGCGCAGACCCCGCATCTCGAAGCCCCCAAGTCTGGGCTTCGAAGGCCCCTTCTGCGGAAGCCGGGGGCGGAGGGGCGTCCTCTCCCTTCCCGGGGGCTGGAGCTGGGCGATCCCAGGAAACTCCTCCAGAAGTTGTCAGGCAGCTTCAGGCTGTGTCCAGGGGCTTGCCCTAGGGATCAAGGGAGACATGGGGTGGGGGAAGGAAGGTGGGGAGGTTAGGGTGTGACCGGCTTTTCCCCTTGCTTGGGTCTTTCTCTTTTAGACACTTGGTTGGAAATAGACTTCCAAAAAAGCAGGCGCGTTGGAGGGGGGGAGGGTGCAGAGGCCTTGTGGGGGAGGGGATTGGCCTTGCTGGTCAGAAATGCCACGTTGGCAGTTGGCCGCAAGTTTTGGGCCTTGTCTCCAAACGGTGACTCCGTAACTCCAAAAATCTGAAGAGGGACCCAGAAAATCCATCGGAATATATGAATATCTATTTTAACTTATAGGACACAGATTTGGGGATTGGAAAGGGTTAAGATTCAGGGTGTGGGTAGGGGCAAAGTTGAATTGGTTAAATTTGGCGTCTGCGTCCCAAGAGCAAACAGCCTTGATTTTCTGAAACATTCTCACCGCCTTTGGGGTCTGCAGACCTTACAGAGACAGGCTTTGTGGCCCAGATAGGATTTCTCCTTGCCGGCTTCATCTGTCCCTGGGGTATGCAGGGTAGAAGGTCTTGCTGCCAGCCTGGATACCCTGGAAATCTCAGGCCTGGCCTAGTATAGTTGAGGCAGGTGCCCTAAACTGGAACCTTCAGGGATTGGGGTCAAGTGACAGGGGCGCCCACTCAGGACCCCTGAAGCTCTGTGCTGGGCTGGCTGGCACCTGTGCACAGGTTTTCTTCTATGGTGATTTCCAGGAAGACTGCTGAGGTCCCCAGATACCTGGTGCCTTGGTAGGGGGGCGTGCCCCTCCCCATGGACCCTTTAGAAAGCCCCAGTCACCCCCTGCCATTTGCATCCAAGATGGACTCTCCGCTGCCGCTCCTCCGGCTTCCTTGTCATCATCCCTCACGCCCTCCAGCCCTGCCTCCTGCTCGCGGGTTGCCAAGCCGCGGCCTGGCCGGCGGTGGCAGTGGCGGAGTTAGACAAAGCCCCCGCCTCCCCGCCGGAGAGCACACCCCCCCCCAGGCGCCCCAAGTGGCGGGAAGGCCGCCAGCTCCCCAGGCCCAGGCCGCTCTTTGTCTGGCTTGGGGGCGGGGAGCTGCGCCTGGCCCCAGGAGCTGCTGGCCTCTGCCAATCCCTCCCTCGGCTCCGGGCCCTCCCTGGTCCCCGCACACTGCGTGCATTGTCTGTGATGCTCAGCGCCCGCCGTGCTCACGCCCAGTCTGGTTTTCTCCCTGGTCTCCTGCAGCCGGATGCACTGGCCCTGCCTGTGTCTGCCGGAAGGAGTGGGCATGAGTAGAACTCAGGGCCCTTCTGCCAACTCTCCTCAGGGCTGCACACCTACCCCCCCCTTTCAACAGAGTAAGAGACTGGCACTGACACAGAATTGGGGTCACCTACCACGTCACCTGGTGATGGAAGGGCAAGCTCTCAGCTGTTGCCCAACCCTTCCCCCAGCGCAGACCAGGTGATTTCTTCTCGGCCTCTCTCAGCCCCCCGCCCAGACTTAACCCTCGCCCCGTGGAAGAGTGGGATCTAGAGCCTTTAGACATTCTGTTGGGAATCATTGCCTCAAACAGATGGAGAAACTGAGGCCCAGAGAGGGAAGGGTCTCATCCAAGGTCACACAGCCAGACGGACTCCTGGTCCAGGCCCTGGTCTGTAGGAGAGCAGATGGGACAGGAGGCAGGGAGGTGAGAAACAGTGATGAGCAACGAGAGGTGAGGGCAAAGGGTGGTGCAGGGAATGCACACCTGAGTCCCCCTCACCCCCTGCCCAGGAACTGGAGTCCCCTAGACACTGTGCTGCTCTGCAGGGGTCTGCACCCCCCTGGTCTTGCCTTCAGCATCCTGGCCTTCCAGAGAGCTATGATATCTTGTGGTGGTCAGGACTGGAACCCAGGTCCGGGGCTGCAGCGACCACACTCACTGCTCACATCAGAAGGTTCAGGAAGTTGGGGTTTGGCTGCTGTGGTGAAGGGTGCTTGGGGGGCACCCACCCTGCCCCATTCCTGTGCTCTGGCCACTGCACATCTGTGGTTGCCTTGGATGGAGGTCACAGACATGCTAGGAGTTCAGCCCTGTCCTGAGCAGAACGTGCCCGTAGCCAGGTGTATTATTGTCCCCCCTTTAGAGGCGTGGCGAGTGGGGCTACCAGTGGCCCGGTGATGTGCCCACTTCCCAGCTTAGAGGTGGCAGAATCCATGTATTCCTGACTGGGCATCCCACATTTGAGCCTGAATTGGGGCCCCCGGGTTGGGGTGGGGGAGGTGAAATCCAGGGCAGGCCCGAGAGCAAGGAAGATATCTTGGGTACAGAGCTGCCCCCAGTTCCTGGACAGAGGGACAGGTGTCGGGGTGCCAGCCTCTTCTGCGGCGTGTGGCTCAGGAGAACACCCACCCGCTCCAGACTGTTGTTCTCTTTACGGTGAGGGGCTCCAGGGCTCCCCTAGGGCCCCTGCCACTCCACCAGCCGGAGCTGCTGCGCGCCCCCTCTCCCCTTCCCCTCCCCTGCTCACACCAGATGAGCAGCTGGTTGGTTTGGCCAGCCTGGCACCAGCTGTCCGTCCCCGGGGCCAAGTCTGCGTAGTCCGCCGTGTGCTTGAGAGACCGTTTGGCTCTGGGGGCGGCAGGCAGAGGGGGAGCTGCTCCTCGGCTGGGCGTGGAGGCAGGCGGGCGGCCGCCGAGGAGGGCTAGGTAAATTCTCCATGGTTACCGCTGTTTGTAATTCTGCAGGACATCCTCTACCCGCTAATGGCCACTTGGACGCCATTACGGGTCTGCATGCTTCCAGCTACTGAGCTGCGGCCGAGAATTCCCTGCTGCTGACTCCCCGCCCCCCATCCCGGAGACTCCGCTCTTAGCTGGGCCGGTCCCCACGTGGTCCCTCACAGCTGAGGTCCAGTGTGTCTGAGTGTTGCAGTCCATAAACGGGGCCTTATTCCTCCCCTCTTTGGACGTGAGCCATCCAGGCGTAGAATTGGACTGTCAGGAATCCTGTCCCCTCCTTGGGGAGGGAACCGCAGGGGCTCAGGGAGACTGAGAGGCTACTGAGGACACACAGAGAGACTGTGATACACTCCAGATTGCTGACTTGGTGTCCAGTGACCCAGTCTGCAGCCAGGGTTAGGTCTCAGAGGCTCTGAACTGCCTCTGTCTGCCGTAGCGTATGTGCAGCAGGGACTTGGGCACGCGGGACGGGGACCAGCCTCGGTAGCAGGTGGGCTCTGTGGCAGAGATTTGGCTCTAGGTCATCCGTGTCTGCGGAGCAGGACCCAGGGAAAAGGGACTAGCAAGGATTAGGCCAAGAGTAGCAGCAGATTTTCCTCTTCGCCGCCAGTCCTGACCGCAGGGGTGGGAAGGAGCCTGTGATGGATGAGCGGTGTCCGCGTGCTGCGGGGTATGAAGAGTGGCCTCCTAGCTCCGTTTTCTTATCATCCGGGCTGAGCGTCGGCCATCACCAAACTAGAGGACAGGAGCAGGGTCTCTGTCCTATGAAGACAAGAGAACACTGTTTGGCATGCGTCCTGGGTAGGGGGACTGTCGCCGGACCCAGAGTCCTTGCTTTGGGTACAACCACACGATTCCTGATTCTTCTCTTCTCTTCCACAGCTGGGAACGTCCACCCACCCTCCACCAGTATGGCAACGTCCTCGCAGTACCGCCAGCTGCTGAGTGACTACGGGCCGCCGTCTCTCGGCTACACCCAGGTACGGTGAGGCGGGGATGTGTGGCGGGAGGGGCTCTGGGGCTGGCCTGGGCACTGAAGGGATGTGCCTCCCACTATCTGGGGAGGAGAGCTGCTGGGACAGACGAAGGAGTAGAAATGATGGAGTGGAACAGTCGTCTCAACTTCCTTAACCTACGGCCCTGGCTGGCCTCAAGTCTCAAGCCTCGAGGCATCAGAGCAGAGGGGGCAGGGTGGTTCACGGTGGGGCACTGAGAGATGGGGGCGGGGAGCCCAAGGAGAGGCTGGAAGGCCTGAGTGCTGCAGGTCCTGTGGGGCCACCACCCACATGTGTCCCTGTGGCGGGAGTCTCTCTGCCGGATTCCTCAGATCCTCTGAGGACAGAGCAGAGGGGACCCCGTTCCTACTCACTTCCCACAAGGTCGTGGCCCCAGCAAAGAGGAGGACAGGGCCCATATCCTCCTGGAGCCCAGATGTCCTTCATCGGGAATGGGGGCCCTTGAGCCAGGCTGCAGGGGTTTCTGTGTGGTTCTGCCACTTACAAGACTGACCCCTGCTTGGCAACCTTGCAGAGACCCGGTTCCTCACCATCGAGCGGGGTCAACGCTGCCACTGGCCTCACTGGCTGTCGCCGGTGGAGGGACCTGGCCAGGCCCCCGCCTTGGTGCCTGCTGGCCGTAGCTGCCATCGGGTTGTCTGCCATCATCGAAACGCGGCCGCATTCTGGGGTCGCCACGGAGGCTGGCCCTGGGAGGGGGTGGTGGCCGGCCATGGCCCGCCAGGCCGTTCTGTCCCAGGAGCAGATGTGGGACCTGGAACGGGACCGCCGGAGGAAGTGTCGGTGCGAGGAGGGCGAGGAGGACCGCCAGGCCAAGAGGCGGCGCCTGAAGGGTGCTGAGGAGCTGGGCGGACAGGAGGAAGGCCCTGGAGGCCAGGAGACAGAGGCGGCAGAGGAAGAGGGAGGAGCAGGCGAGGGCCTTGGGGGGGGCCTGCGGGGACCCCAGCCTCACTCATTGGGGTGCTTACTTGAGCTGTGGGTGGGGGTCTAGAGAAAAAGGGGTTTTGTGCGGTGGGCCCTGCCAGCGGGGGGAGAACGGGTGATTGAAACACGTTCTGTGTTCTGTCCAGATGGTCTTTGGCAATGATTTGTGGTCCTGCTGACCTGCTGACCCCAAGACACGGCCGCTATCTCGTCCGCTTGCTCTGGACCTCCGTCTCCTGGGATGTCCTTGCGCATCTGCCTGGGTCCTAGGAAATACCCACTGCTTGCCAGTCCTCCTCCTTTGTCTTTTCTCATTTGTGATGATAGAAGCCTTCTGGAGGCTGCTAGTGGTTTCTTGAGTGTAGGACAGCAGAGAGGCCCAGCTCTCTGGTCTATGGTTATCTCTCGGGGTGGACAAGCCTGGCCCCAGCAGAGGCAGCAGCTCTGGGAGCCTAAGCCAGGCTGCCCTGCCTCCAGCAGCTGCCCCTGGGTGGGCTTCTCCGTGCCCTGTCCTGGTTGTGGCTGGCATGTGGTGCGGTCCTAACCATGGCCTTGGGGTCAGGTTAGGGTTCAATCCCCGTAAATTCTTCCTTCTGATTCTAGGGAACAGGGAACAGCCAGGTACCCCAAAGCAAATATGCCGAGCTGCTGGCCATCATTGAGGAGTTGGGGAAAGAGATTAGACCCACTTATGCCGGGAGCAAGAGCGCCATGGAGAGACTAAAACGAGGTAAGTAGTGGGACCCAGACTCCCCTGATGGTGCCGCCTCTGCGGCGCGAACTGTTGTGAGAGATTTTCAGGGTGTGGGGGAGTCCCCTATGCCTTAGGGGCTCCCGTTGTGTTAATCCCGTGTGGAAGTATCCGCAGGGGCAGGGGTGGGCTGTCCGTGGGATGTAGGTCGTTCTTGGGATCTGACGGGAAGGCCTCGCGTGCCTCCTGGGAGGGTCCGTATGATTTAAAAAAGGAATCTTTATAGCCCAGATCCTGCAGCTTTGTGTGTTGCCTGCTCTGCTCCTGGTGGCTGGTGCTGGTCCCAGGGACCTGCAGGAGGCTCAGTGTGCTGGGCTTCCTTCTCTGGGCCGGCCGGGGACAAGGAGCCGTGAGGTCCTGGGTCCTATGTTGCCCTCTGCCGTCAGCTCTTTGGAGCAGAGCCCCGGGCGGGGGGGGGGGGACTATGGGTCTGTCCTAGTTGGGGAGGGAGAGCAAGAACACTCTGAAATTCCTTCGTGACTGGGGGGGAGGGGGGAGCATGATGTCACAGAAAACCGGTGATTCACGTGAGGACGTGACTGGCCAGCTGATTTCAGGGGGAGGTGAAATCGGCTGCCACCTTGCGAAGTCCCCCGGGGTGGGGGGAGAAGAGGACTTCTGTTTTAGAAGGTGGCAGTGCAGAGCAGCAGACCTAGGTGCGAACTGAATTTCAGAAGGGATCTGGTGTTTCTGAGGAAGGTTGGAGAGGCAAGTCTGGAGTAAATCTGGGGCATAAAGGGGGGCTGCTGCGGAGGCCATGACTCCACAGTGGTGGGCGAGGCTGACCCTGGACAGGCCCCGGCCCGCGGCGGTGGGCTTCCCTGGTATTTACGAAGCCTTCGTGGACAGGCTGGACCTGGAGAGGGTCTGGGGAGAGGTGGGGTTAACCCCGATCCACCCCAGGGGGCAGGTGGGCATCGCTCTGCGTGCGGACCGCTGTTTGGAGGCAGGGAGCAAGATAGTCCTGGCAGCTGGAGTTCTGGTTACCCAAGTGGAAATCCCTGGGAAGATGCTGGACCCTGGAGTTAACAGGCAATCTGCAGTCACCCAAAAAAGCCAGCGGGTTCAGGCCACCAATGGATATGCCTTGTGATGGCTCCGGGGCATGTGCTGCGTGAGCAGCTGGTCCCACGGTCACGCTGACCAGTAGCCAAGTCCAAGCTAGCCAAGTTCATGTGGTAACAGGGCGAAGAAGGGTCATGAAGGGCGCAGGGGTATCAGGCTCATGGTGGATAAGTCAGCAAACTATAACTGATAGGCCAAGAATGGTTTTTAGTTTTTAATGGTGGAAAATGATTCTGTGACATGTGAAAATAATCTGCAATTCAGACTTCAGCGTGCATAAAGAAAGGTTTATTGGAATATGGCCACACCCATTGCTTCTCTAATGGCTGCTTGAGTGATGGTGACAGAGCCCATGTGGCCTGCAAAGCCCGAGATATTTACCGTCTGACCCTTTCTAGAAAAAAGTCTTTTGAAGCTCAGAGATTTGTGAGATGTGGACGCCTGCGTGACTTGGGGATGTCATTCCCAGTGCCCTCCGGCAGTCCTCTCCCTGGAGTAGATTCTTTGTGTCTATGAAACCGAGATCAGTATCTTACGCCGTTCACTAAAGGCCACAACAACAACAACAACAAAACAAATGCAACAACCAAACCATAACCAGCAAACCAGAGAGAGAGAAGATGGGCAGGGGAGTGATAGGGCAGAAGGGGCTCCCGGCACCCGGCGGGCAACCCCACAGCGGACCAAGGTTGAACGTAAATGATCAGTCTTGCATCCTAACTGTGCAGGCTGGACACTGGACAAGCCCTTTCTAGAACTTAGAATATGAAGAAGCCAGAGAAAAATAAGGATTTGAAGTCCTGGACTCTCCACAGTGGGTCAGGCTTAATGAAAGCAGGTGGAGACACGTCTGCTTCGTCCTCTGACATCCTGACACGCAAAGAGAGCTTGCCGGCCGGCCTGTGTGTGCAGGAAGGGATTGTTAGGAGCCACGAAGAGGAGTTTGGGCTGGGAGGGAAGGCCTTCGAGGAGGGAGGGGCCGCTCCTGTGTTTCCAAACCGCTGGAATCCCGGCCTGGTTTGGATGCAGGTCCTGAGTTCCTTCCAGGGCGAGGGCTTTCCAGCTGGGTAGTGGAGGGCCCTCTTCCTCTCCTGGAGTGGGTTCTGCTGGACGGTCCTCAGCCTCTGCTTCTCCTCCAGGCATCATTCACGCCAGAGGACTGGTTCGAGAGTGCTTGGCGGAAACGGAGCGGAATGCCCGATCCTAGCTGCCGCTCAGCGCGGAAGGCTTTCCATCTTCATCCAAGACCAGAAGTTACAGCTCATCTCCCACTTTCAGATGAAACTCTTGTTTTCACAGTGGTAACAGTTGGGTTTCTCTTCCCACGACCCTCCCATGGTTCGTGAGGCTCTGAAATTGAGAAAATATTTTGCAGTTGATTAGGATTTACATTTTAAATAGTTAGGAATTACCCAGGGTTTTTTGTTTTTTGGTTTTTTTAAGCATTGATTTAAAAGATGCACGTAAAAGATACCTATCTCACGGCAAAGATCCCAGTTATGTTACCCAGATTGTTCTCCGTTCTTTTTCATAAGCTAATACGACTCTGAGGGTTTGTTTGTTTGTTTTTTTTTTGAGTGCATACGTTTGCCACACGGTGTGGATCCCGCTTAATGTAACTTCCTTTGTGCTTAAGCATTTGCTTGCATGACTATTAGTGCTTTGAGGTCAATTTAAAAAATGCACAAGTTATAAATACAGAAGAAAGAGCAACGTACCAAACCTAACCCAACAAGAACCTCCCCACCCCCACCACATTTTCCTACTAAGACTGTGTGTGGATTTCAGTTCTGCTTTTCCTGTAAGTTGATCCCACATCTGGAAGAAAATGACTAAAACTGTTTGCATCTTTGTATGTATTTATTACTTGATGTAATAAAGCTTATTTTCATTAACAATTTGTATTAAGGTGTGGGTTCCTTGAATTCTTAAGTGTTTGTTTTTTGTTTTTTAAGTGGTATTTTAAAAAACAGCTCCTCAGGGGCACCCGGCTGGCTCAGTCACCAGAGGGGCAACTCTCGGTCTGGGGCTTGTGAGTTCGAGCCCCACATTGGGTGCGGATGTGACTTAAAAATAAAATCTTTAAAAACAAAACAAAAACAGCTCCACTGAGGAGAGTGAGAGATCCCTGTCATAGAGAGTTTGCCCACGTGGCCCCAGAAACATTCTGTGTGCCAATTGCCAGAACCGCTATGGGCTGAGGAAGGAAGGCGCTTGCCTAGTCAGAAGGTGGGGGTCAGACGAAGGTGCGTTACGGTGCCTCGTAACCGTCGTGGACTTCGGTGTCTGCCAGGGAGTAAAGCAAGAACATTCGTGGAAGCAGTATTATTGACTTTGCCCACTGCCTGCCCACCGTGAGGCCATTCTCGGCTTCTAGGTGCTTGTCCCGTGAGCCTTTCCGGGGTGTTCCAGGAATCTGTTTCTCCTACAATGCAGCCACTGAACTCCAGTTAGCTACCTCTGGTGCACAAATTCACAAATCAGGTTTCTGGAAACTCATCTCATAAATCTACTTGTAAATCAGTACATAGGGAATGTCGTGTATTTTTTCAAGTAAGCTCTATGCCCAACATGGGGCTCAAACGCACGACCCCGAGATCAAGAGTCCCATGCTTCACTGACGGAGCCCGCCAGGCACTTTAAAAATGGCACTAATGTTCGACTCCATTCCACAGTTTTCAAAAGAAATGGACCTTCCTTATTAATATTAATTTTTTTCAAAAAAGTTTTATTTTTAACCTTTGATAATAAGACAGTCACACAAGTGTGTAGCTTAAAAAAATACGGCGACATCCTTCTACTGCCACCCACGTCCAGAAAGAACTTTGTCAGCCATCCACAGCCCCTCTGGGTGTCCTATCATGATGACCCTTTTCCTCCCCACGAAAAGTAGCCGCTGTTCTTTTACAGTGATGACTTCTGCGTGTCTCTTTATAAAAGTTTTACTCTCAAAATGTGCGTCTCTATTCATCACAGTTTAGTCCGCCATTTAAAAAATTTTGATTTAAAATGTTAAGTCTGTCAGAAATACAGAAATGCTAGAGTAATGCTTGAGACGGAATGGAACTCCCCACCATTATTCCTTGGAAGCATCTGGCAGGTCCTTTTTTTTAAAAAAAAATTTATTTTTATTTATTTTTTAGGGAGGGAGTGTGCAGCATGAGTGGGGCGGGGGGTGTGGAGGTGGAGGGAGAGGGAGAGAGAATCTCAAGCAGGCTCCATGCCCAGCATGGAGCCCGATGCGGGGCTTGATCCCACGACGCTGAGATCATGACCTGAGCTGAAATCAACAGTCGGATGCTTAACCGACTGAGCACCCAGGCACCTTGCATCTGCAGGTTCTTTAGTTAGAATCTGCAGTTCTTCCAGGGGCGCCTGGCTGGCTCAGTCGGAAGAGTGTGCGACTCTTGATCTTGGGATCGGGGTTGTGGGTTCAAGCCCCACGTTGGGTGTAGAGATCTTAAAAACAAACAAAACAACAACACAAAGCATCTTTGGTTCTTTCTTAGTGGACGTTTTTACTCGATTCCCAGAGTTCTTTCAGGAGCTTTTTTTTTTCTAGGGTTTCCTTTGCTCTTTTTTTCCTCTCTTGCTTTTTCTTTTCTGCCTCCTGTTTTTCTTTGTAAACAAGACTGTTTTCACCATTGTAGAAAATATCCACTTTCTCTTGTAGAATTTTCCGAGCGAGCTTTCTGTTCTGATCAACCGATCTTGTCTGATGGCACTGCAAGAGATGATATTTTATAATGGGAAAGTTTGTTCCAGACAGGACCTCAGAAATTGTGGAATTCAACCTAGTCGCTCTACAGATGGGGACAGGCCCGAGAAGCAAAGCCACTCGTCACGGATCCCAGTGAGTCCGTGACAGAACGAAGACCATACGCCCTCCTTCCTGCCTCCTCTTGGCCTTCACCTTGCCCCACCCCCGGCTGTATTATGTGGCTTTCTCGGTGATGGTTTTATAATGAAGAGTGTTGCTTTGTTCAGAAGCAATGATAACCTTCAGATAATTTTGAAAATATCAACTGATAGGTCTGGCTTGTGGCCAGGGAACAAGCCCTCTGTCTGCACCATTTATAAACGTAAAATGCTGTCTCAGGGAGGAAGACAGCACCCTTACTATTAGTCAACCGTACGTTGATTATGTCATACCTGAGTTATTAAGGGCGAGTGCCTTGCAAAGCTATTTGATAAGCAATTCTGTGAAATTAAAGCAAGAGAAGAGTACCGAAAGCAAATCTGCAGTACGTTTATAAAACAGTTAAACAAAAATCCTGTCAGGTTTCAGAATTTTATGTGTTGCTCATGAATGATGCTTTTTTCCAAGGAGGAAGACAAAAGTGACTGAGGTTTTAACTGATAGGCTCTTGGCTGGGAAACTTGGCAGTGAAGAACCGTTGTTGGGAGCACAGGCTTTGGGCTTGGTCTGGGTTGACGCCTGCAGCTGTAGGATCTTGGGCAAGTTACTTAACCTCTCTGTGCCCGATTCCACACCTGTACCATGAAGACAAGGCGTAAGGGCTTGCGAGGATGACGACTGACTGCGTGCGGAGCTGCACGGACCAGGGCCTACCCCGTCTTTGGAATACGGAAAGCCTGCCCTGCTGTCTCTGTCCTCTGCTCTGCTGCTCCTAGGGCCCTCTGGTGACTCAGGAAGGACTGGCAGTTCCACTGAGAGGCGGCGGGGCCACTACTAACCAGGAAATGGGAGACAGCATTTCAGTATTTCCAGGGGTTCAGGGTGCATTGAGAGCTGGGGACACTCTGATCAGAGACTGGTTTTTAGGTAAAGAAGGAAGACGCCCCCGGGGCAGCCATGCCTCACATTTTTATCCTGAGGGCTGGAAATGCTCAGGGGGCAGGTGTCACTGACATTTACCAAAGAGGGGACAGAGGGACACGGCCAGGCCACTGAGGGCTGGGACTGCTGGCAGACATTTGGGGTCAGTGCGATGCCCGGGGACCAGAGCCTGGGCACTGCCTGCCAGATGCCAGGGCAGTGGGCGTGCCCCGGCTCCCAGGGACCCTGGAGGCTGCTGAGGCTGTGCCACCTCAGGGCCGGACTCAGAATCCGCAGGGCCCGCTGCTGCCCGGGGCCACGATGAGAACACAGCCGAGCACCGCTGTCACTCACAGTGCCCTGAGCCCTGGGGGACCCCCAGCGGCCTTCCTCCTCTACTTTTTTTTTTTTTTTTTATTTAAGATTTCACTTATTAGAGAGAGAGCGAGCACGAGCAGGGTGAGGGGCAGAAGGAGAAGCAGACTCCCCACTGAGCAGGGAGCCCAATGTAGGGCTTGATCCCGGGACTCCAGGACCATGACCTGAGCCGAAGGCAGACGTGTCACCGACTGAGCCCCCCAGGCGCCCCCTTCCCCCTCTACCTTGACGACGATGCCCGAGGGGACGTGCTTCAGCACCACACAGTTGCTGGTTTTGTTGGTGGCCTGGCCCCCCGGACCGTGTCCTTTCACAAACTGCTCTTCAAGTTCCCTCTCATCCAGGGCAGGCAGAGCGGGGCGGTCCTTCCTGCCTGCCGCCGGGACCGCAGTGACTGCCAATCGCGGGGCCAGCAGCGCCCGCTTGTCCCGAGGCCAGAGTCCCCACGGCGCTGTGCACACTCTGAGCAGGGCTGCAGGCCAGTGAAAGGAAGCGGGGGGACTCATGAGGAGCAGCTCGGCCTGTTCACCACCTGAGCTGGAGGAAAAAAGACAGCCTTTCAGGAAGATGCGTTCGCTCTCGGAATTGAACTAAAGGTTCTAGGACAACCTTTTATAAACCGGTTCAAACGAGGGCCCCCCATCGGTCACGTGGGGTTTTTAGGAAGTTAGTGGAAACAGCAAGGCATAGCCCCCTGCAGCCTCGGGGCATCTCCCCCCATCTTCGCTGCATGAGCCGCCCTCCCAGCTGATAAAATATTTTCTTATAACTGAAAATATCTTCGAAGCACCCAGAAGCGCTGCTTTCTCAGGAAGGAGAGGGTTTTGAGTGTGACATTCAAAAGAACAGGGCTGTAATTTGATAAAGCAACACTAAACAGTGCATCAAGCAAGAATTAGGATCTGAGTCAAGTGACATCATTTCAACGTTTGAGAATCTTTGAAATCCAAATGTAAAGACGACAGTATGCGAGTCTATTTTATAGCTGAGCTTACACGGTCTGACACAGTAAATATCACTATCAATCAATGTCATGATTGTTGTTTTCAATGTTTCCAGTTTCACGGATTTGAATAGGAACATCTGTTCCCTCAGACGCACTGCCAATAACATGATCCAAGTGGTGCTCATCCCTGGAACGTTCGAATCAACTGATTTTTGTGAAGGTGCCTGCGTGGTTCAAAATGCCACGCGAGGTGTCGTGAGCGATGTGAGGTGGAGAGAGCGAGCCTCTGTCTTCATGGAGCTTAGAGTCTAACGAGGGAGAAGATGCTAAAAGAGAAAGCAGTATTTACCCATTAGATTTAAATGGGACTCCAGACGTAGCAGAAGGCTGAAATGTCTTAGTTGACAAGTGAATGGGATAGAGAGTAACAGCTACCAGGACATGATGAATCCCACAGGCCTTTGCTTTCTTCCAGGGGAGGAAGGCAGAACAAGCGGACAGGTGGTAGCTCTTTTCAAAGATGGGTGGTCTTTGCCAACAGGGACAAGTCACAGTGTGGGCCTGTCTTCTTACCTGGAAAATGGGTGAACAAGCCCTTCTCTGCCCATCCTGCACAGGCTTAAAGATCAGACAAAAAAAAAATTCTGGAAAGAGCTTTTGTTGAATACCTTTGAAGGCATGAGACTGAGTGTTAGCAAAATTCCTGTCACTTGGGTGGATTGTGGGAACGATGAACGTGCCACTCGCTTCATGCTTCTTGATCCAGCATGATGTAGGTGCTAAAAACAGATGTACTGCCCTTTTTAACAACTGCTTCCTTTGAGGCTCTAAATAGCTGCTTTTACCATTTGAAACCTTGTCAATTCTAGCTGAGGGCCACTGGTCTCTAACCTAGGTAGAGGTGGTTGTACCTAAGCCAACGCCCTAAGCCAAAAGTAGCTCAATCATGCACCAGATGATTTCAGCAGGTTTGCTCTCAGCTCATTTACCTTCCGCCCCGTCAGTTCTGGCTGCTAACTTCTATGAGCCCATGCCGGCCCCTAACAAGCTTTGAGGATGCCTACTGCACACGCGTGCTACTGGGCACTGCTGCCTTGTAAATATGTACATTTCTGCTATTTTACGTGTATCTCTGAGTCATCAGTTCAGCTGGTCCCGAGACAATCCTGGTCATCTTTAGAACGACAATACGGTATTCGTAACCTCTCTCTCTATGGAGAATAAATATAATGAAACGTACTTTTCAGGCCTGATGCCAATGCTGATTTTCCATTCTGTGGCTGACGTGATGGTCTAAACTTGTAACTTCTTTCTGAAAAGTGTGGCATTCGGGATGTGTGTCAATCCCCGGGGGGGGCGACAATTAACGTGGTGTTGGTAAGATGCTCGGTGGCTGTGAAGGGCTAGGTTTTGAAACAGAGCATGTCAGGGAAAGTGGCGCTTTAGAAAACTCCTTTTATTGTGTGTCGAGTCTTTTGGAAGTATGCTCGGGAAAAGATAAATGATAAACACCGGCACTTTTCTGAAATCACTACAACAAAGAACCCGCTCCCCTGTAAATGATTAAGTGAATGAGACCTGAGTCGATGTCCAAAATGTCCCTTCCCTTATTTCTGCTTTCAATCCATAGAACAAGATTCTTTTGTGTACCAGACAGCATTGAGTCCCTGGATCAGATTCATTATGGAACGCGAGCCCGGGGCCTCCCTTGGGGGTGTCTCTTCCGCTAGTTAGTAAATCTGACCAGGCAGGACAGCATGAGAATAGAGTGCGGCGACAAAGAAAGGAAGTGAGTCTGAGACGAGGCGAAACTCCCAGACAAAGGGCGGAGAGGAGAGTGCTTTTATCAGCGGCTTTGTCCCTGGCCCGCTGTGTTTCAACTCTCTACCTTTCTGTCCTAGTTCGGGGCTGACACGCACACTGGAAGGTCTCCCACCCAACTGGAGTTCAAGAAGGTCCCCAGTGTTCAATTACTGGCTGCTTTGTTTAACGGCTAATTCCAACGGCCAATCGGGCGATTCTCAATAGTTCTCGTATCTCTGGGAGCTTTGGCTCTACTCCAACGACTGCTAAAAATGACCAGCGCACCCATGGTTCCACTTCCCCAAAGCCCAGGGAATATGGATTGGGTTTCAGTTTTTGTGACACCCACAGAGCAACTCAAAAGTCTTCAGGGGACGATAAAAGCGGCTCAAATTAGAGCTCATTGTGACATTAAAAAAGAGCAACAGAAAAACAGTGACAAGAGGTGCTGGTAAGGGGAAACTGGGAGTCAGGACAGCGTGCTCCAATTCCTTTGTGTGAGTGTGCACTTCAATTTGGGGCTGGCTCTCCACCCTCACTTCCCCTCAGCCCTGCTTTTCCTCTGAGGACGCGTCTGCGCTTAACAGCCTGACTGCAATTTGGCTTCAAGCCTCTCATTGTCCCCGTCCCTTCCCATTTGGTCAAGTCAGAGATGATAGGTGTGAGGGCTCTACAAAACGGAAAGCTAATTTGTTCAATGAGTATTTTCAACATCTACCAGGGCCTCGGGGAGCCCAAGGAGCCTGTGGCATAGAAGAGAAATTAAAGATGCCCCAAAATATGATCCGTGCTAATAGCCCGGGATGAGAGCAGGCTACAGAGCAGTGGTTCTCTGACTTCCTGTGCCCCTTAGTCACTTGGAGTGCTTGTTACCAGGACTCAGGGGCTGCATTCTGGTAGGTGCCCCCTTTCCTGACCTGGACCACACATTCCCTCCTCAGGCCCCCACAGTCAGCCCACGCCTAGGAAGACGTCTGGCTGCAGGGACGGTGTATGTAGAGCTCTGGAACGTGGCCCGTGGCTGCAGCAGTCGGACATACACTAGACGCAGCGAGGTGAGACTCACTTCCCCAGCAGATCTAACGCTCTGGAGATGGGGGAAGGGCACGGTCATGTGTCCCTGAGAGAGAGAAGGATCTCTCAATCTATTTGCAGGATTTCAATCTCTGGACTCACCTTCTGGATGCCATGTGCCCAAAATTCACTGCTGAACTATTCTTTTTTGAGAGAGGGAGCTAGTTTCTCTTAGCCACAACTTTCATGTTACCTCAACCTTGTAGAAACTTCATCAAATCCAACCGAAGGAACAGATGTGGAGATGAACTAAAATGGGGGTGCTTTAGGAAAGATGACTGGCAAAGCTCTCACCATGCACCTTTTCAAGAGCAGACAAATCCCCTGGGGGTCCCCCTGTCAAATAGAAGACTGCTTCACTGGTCTAGGTGGGGTCTGAGACTCTGCATTCCTAACCAGCTCCCAGGTGAGGCTCTTGCTTCCGGAAATGACAGAGTGTCATGGCCAAAAGCTTTGAGCAAAGGTGCTTGCTTGTACAGTGGCTCTTAGGACTGTCCGACTACTGGATAGAAGCCCTAGAACAATGATGGCAAAGACGGAGATGAGGAAGGTGGTGAGGAGAGTAATGGCGGGAACAGCAAACATTCATAGGGAAGAATGATATAAATATTGATTTGAGCTAACAGAAGGTGAAATGGTAACAAGGGGATTGAGAAATGGGGTCATCTGAACAAAGAACACCAATCATGTTGTTTCTGTTACGTTAGTGTTCTAGAACAGCATTGTCCGATATGAACATAATGTAGGCCACGTGTGAAATTTTAAATTTTCTAGTAGGCACCTTAAAAACGTAAAAAGAGGGGTGCCTGGCTGGTTGGTGGAGCGTATGACTCTTGATCTTGGGGCTGTAAATTCGAGCCCCATGTGGGGTGCAGGGATGACTGAAAAAGTCTTTGGGGGGGGGTGTGGGTGGCTCAGCCAGTTAAGTGTCTGACTCTTTTTTTTTTTTTTTTTAAAGATTTTATTTATTTATTTGACAGAGATAGAGACAGCCAGCGATAGAGGGAACACAAGCAGGGGGAGTGGGAGAGGAAGAAGCAGGCTCATAGCGGAGAAGCCTGATGTGGGGCTCGATCCCATAACGCCGGGATCACGGCCCTGAGCCGAAGGCAGACGCTTAACCGCTGTGCCACCCAGGCGCCCCAAGTGTCTGACTCTTGATCTCAGCTCAGGTCTTGATCTCAGGGTTGTGAGTTCAAGCCCCGAGCTGGGCTCCACACTGGGCGTGAAACCTGCTTAAGCAAAATTAAAAATCTTTAAAAAATTAAACAGTAAAAAGAACCGATGATGGGGCACCTGGGTGGCTCCAACGGTTAAGCGTCTGCTTTCGGCTCAGGTCATGATCCCAGGGTCCTGGGATGGAGCCCCCCATTGGGCTCCCTGCTCAGCAGGAAACCTGCTTCTTCCTCTCCCACTCCCCCTGCTTGTGTTCCCTCTCTCGATGTCTGTCAAATAAATAAAATCTTAAAAAAAAAAAAGAAAGAAAGAAAGAAAGAAGTTGAGGCCAGAATTGTGGAGTGCTGATTACCTATTTGGTCATGGTCCTGTTTCCCCTTCTACAACAGGAGATAAAGCGACAGGTCTCAAAACAATGACCTAATCAATGGTGAACTCGAACAGGCTGATGTGCAGCTTTAAAAAGACACAATGGCCAGCTGATGGCACCAGACGCCAAGGGAGAGAATGATTTCCTGAGAAATGCTTAAGCATAATCCATGTTTCTTTTTCTTTTATTTTTTTTAATGTTGTTTTATTTTTTTTTTTTAAAGATTTTATTTATTTGACAGAGAAAAAGTGCGTGCACAAGCAGGGGGAGCAGCAGGCAGAGGGAGAGGGAAAAGCAGGCTCCCCGCCAGGCACGGAGCCTGATGTGGGACTCGATCCCAGGACCCTGGGATCATGACCCAAGCCGAAGGCAGATGAGCCACCCAGGTACCCCCATAATCCATGTTTTGGTGCTTGCTCCCTATAAACCCTGTCTGGCCATCCTCCTGTTCTGGATGGGCTGGAGTCCTCTGGAGGACTGGAGCACCTCCCAGAATGGAACTTCCAGGGACTGCGGCCAGGCCTGAAACAGACTGAGTCCTTTCCTGGGCTTGGGGGTTCGTGCTGAAGATAAAGCACCTTTCACTCACAGGAAGTGTTGGCAGAGAGTTATTTCTCAAATCAGAAAAACATCATAATAGACTGAGCAGGAAATGCCATGCTGGAGACTGCTCTGGGTCTGGTCTCAGTTTAATAGGCTCCCTGCTGCAGAGTTCAAGTGACAACTAATGAAGCAGATAAAGAGAAAAGCTTTCTATTCATACAACACTAACACCCCATTCAGTGTTGCTTTTTTTTTTTTAATACAGAAAACTCTGAATCCACAGAGAATTACACCTGTCCTATTTGTGTGCGTCGCTGTGATTTTCTTCTATTTATGGCATCTAACAGGAACTTTATAACTTTTATCAACTACACTGTTAAAATGAGACAGAAACACATAAAAAAGCAGCAGTAATAACACTCTACATGTCCTTCAATTCTCAGTGCCTCTATTATCATGAATGATACCTTTTATTTGTTGAGGACCTAAATGCTCTCAAAGCACTTTCAAATCCATTATCGTATTTGACACAAATAAAGAAAAGGGATTATCTCAGGAAGACTTGGAAGAACATTAGATATTCCATTTTTTTACACGAAACTTATCCTTTCTACCTTTACTTTTCATAATATCTCTAGATCTGTCCTTTCCCCATCCTCTTAAAAGTGTTAGCTCATTTTCCTCAACTTTCTCTTCTGGAATGTTCTTTTCTCTCTCTTTTTTGTCCCTGAAAGCCCACACTGCTCTGTAGTCCCTATCTTGGCTTCATGATGTACTCACTGTGCAACTCGGGCCACATGTCCTCATCTGTAAAGTGGAGGTAATACCACCTAGGGTGAGAAGAAAAAACGTACATGTCTGCACATGTAGAGCCCTTAGGGGTACTCTGGATCCCTAAACGATAAAGCTGAAGAGCCTTCGACTAACACACCACATAAATTGTGGTCTTATCCCATAAACCTAATCTGAAACTGATTATTACATAGGCTTTTAATTTTTATTATTTGTTAAATACACATTTTTAAATATTTATTTAAGAGACAGCGAAAGCAAGAGAGATCACAGAGGGAGAGGGAGAAGCAGACACCCCCCGAGCAGAGAGCCTGATGTGAGGCTCGATCCCAGGACCTTGAGATCAGGACCTGAGCCAAAGGCAGAGACTTAACCAACCGAGCCACCCAGGCACCCCTCAAAGGCTTTAAAAAAAAAAATTATTTAAGTCATCTCTACACCCAATATGGGGCTCAAACTCTGACCTAGAGATCAACAGTCACATGTTCTTCCGACTGAGCCAACCAGGTGCCTCTTTGTAGACTTGTTTTAGAACTCGGAGTGAAGGGGCGCCTGGGTGGCTCAGTAGTTAAGCGTCTGCCTTTGGTTCAGGGCATGATCCCGGCGTTCTGGGATCGAGCCCCACATCGGGCTCCAATGCTGGGAGCCTGCTTCTTCCTCTCCCACTCCCCCTGCTTGTGTTCCCTCTCTCGCTGGCTGTCTCTCTCTCTGTCAAATAAATAAATAAAATCTTTAAAAAAAAATACAAACCAACAACTCGAAGTGAAAAGGCGTATAGGACATTGACCTGCAAATTATTTCATTTGGTATGGTCCAATTTAAGAAGTACTTGAAAACCATGAAATTACCAAAGACATGCTATTTGGTGAGGTCATAATTGTGGTCTATGAAATCAGGTACCAAAGAGATAATTATGATGCCAAGAGTACAGTCTGACTTCCCAGCAGGCTCACATTGAAAGATAAACCACTTCCTTCATCCAAGCAAGTCCTGGTTTACACATGAGATCTTTAGGGATTATCTGATAGAGTAAGAAAAATCATGAAGGAGAAGAAAGATGACAAAACTTATATTTTAGTATATGTCTGATGATTTCATGTTTAATGATTAAACTATATATTTAAAGTTTTAGAGTTCCTCTTTTTTTATCCCCCTGCTGTGGAGAACTGACCCCCCAAATGATAAACAGTTTGGACATAACAATCAAAGAGTAGCAATGCTGGGGCTGAGAGAGACCAAATGGCACAAGCTATTATCAGCCATTATCACTGCCCAGCATTGTCTTATCCCCATCAGTGTGAAAGATCTCCACTCAAAAGTCTGTTTGAAGCCTTCAAGTTCAAAGAGATACTTGAGCAATTTGATGTTATAATAAAGAAAATCATATAGTAATCATACCATCATAAAAGCCATAAAATAGTGTCAGTTTGCATACAAGTAGCGCAAAATCTCCAGGATGGAAGGTAGGTTTAGATTAGATGAATAGCTATTAAACTTAATACGTTTACTGGAATTTCTGAAGCTTCCTACTTCTGTTTTCTATATTCAGAAATAATGTCTATGGACTTAAAAAACTACCTTTTTAGCTGTTTACAAAGCTTTGAGAAAGGTATTTTTTTCTCTTTAGTCCAATAAGGCAATTTCCACTGATTTTTTTTTTTTTTAGTTATGACCCTTCCAAAGAGCTTAACCTAAGAAATATGGTGTGAGAGACCTTACCAAAATATTTCACATCATTTCATTAACAAAATAACTTGGTTAACCAGAATACTGCTCCTGAATACGATGGCTTATTTAGACATTAATAGATGAAAAGTTACCTAAAACCACACAGCTAAAAACAAAAAAACCAAAACCTACATGCTCAAACTGAACAGAACCCATCTGATTTTGTAGCCAAAAGTGAACATCTCCTGCCTCTTATATGGTTGGGAAATAATCGCTAGTAGTCAATTTAGGGGTTAATATTTTTCTTGTAAGGAAACCCAACTCTGTCTGCCTGGAGATATCTCAGTAATTCACACTCAGTTCTTCTGAGTGTAAAGGATTCTACGATGTCTCAAATAATAAGTTTTGTGACCAACTGAAATTAGTGATAAAACTTTTTTTTTGGTAGGCTTGAAACATGGTCAGTGAAATCAGAGTCATGTGCTTAAAATTAGTTTTGATTTTGGTTAGGTATTAAATGAGCATACTATTCACTGCTGGGACTCACACAATGGGGACCGGTGTAGATTAAATTTACTTAAGCTTGAAATCTTCCATGCACAGATGGGGTTTTAGATACAGACTGAATTTTTACTGTTTGAGACATAATTGTTAGGAGGCTCAGATGAGACGGAATGCCTCGCAGATCTGTCATTCCTCCCAATATACCACGGCGCGTCCTGGTTTCTCAATCACATATACATGATAGGGCCAGCGAAATTCCTTTACTTTGGGCCCAGGACCCTTGGAAGGCAATCTAAGAGCCGGCTTTAAAGGTAACTAGTCTTAAGAATGTGAACCGAGGGGGCGCCTGGATGGAGCAGTCGTTAAGCGTCTGCCTTCGGCTCAGGGCGTGATCCCGGCGTTCCGGGATCGAGCCCCACGTCAGGATCCTCCGCTGGGAGCCTGCTTCTTCCTCTCCCACTCCCCCTGCTTGTGTTCCCTCTCTCGCTGGCTGTCTCTGTCAAATAAATAAATAAAATCTTAAAAAAAAAAAAAAAAGAATGCGAACTGAACAGAGAATGAATGAATGAAATGGCCTGGGGCCCAAAGGGAGAGGCATGGATTCTCGGTGGTCCTTCCAAAAGCCTGGCAATGCTGACACCTACTATGTGCCGGCCTAAAACAGCACCCACTGCGTGCTAAGAGCTCCAAAAAGCTCTGCTGAACAAAGTAAATGAAGATCATTCCATTTCTTCTTAGGCCTTGGTGCAACTGTTTTCTCCAGGCCGCTGGGCTGTCCTCCCCTCCCCATCCCAGTCCTTGAAGAACCCCAGGGCCGACCCCCAGCAGCCTAGGGTAAAGCAGGTGCAGAGAAAACTTAGCTCAGTGTGTGGGCCAGCTGCTCCTCACCGCCAGTGGGGCTTCAGGTCAACTGGTTGGCGCGACTCAGGGTCGCAAGCTGGGAAAGTCAGGCGTCCCAGCTCCCAGTCCTCTCTCCATTGTCCTTGACATCCGTGGGCAACGTACGGGTGACCAGGTTCTCCACGGACGCTTACCTGGCCTCAGGGCTGGCCTTCTATCCGCAACGTTCTCGGGGAAGCCGAACCACTGCGGAAGGTGGATCGCAGGCGCACTCCTGGGTATGCGCATGCGCAGTACTCCCGCCGCAGCTTCCCTCACTTGCACCAGGCTCATTCTTACCAACTGCGCATGCGGTAAGCGGAGGCTTCTTTTCGCGTTTCTTCCGTAGGTTCCCAGGGAACCAATCAGAACAGAGGACTTGATAGAGGCCCCGCCCCTTCCATTTCCCAGGCGTCGGACCACCCTCATCGGCGCGAGGGGCGGGAAGGGAAAGGGGCGGCCGACGGGCGCGTCGCGGTTCGGCCGTCTCCGCCCCTTTTCAAACAGCCAATCGCAGGCAAGGTGTCGGGCGCGCGCACGCTCCCTCGAGTTTAACGGTCGCGAGAGGCCGCTCGCCCGACCCTGACATCGACTGTGGGAGCAGCGGCCAGGTAAGCGGTCGCCGGCCTGCGGGCAGCCGTCGGCCGCGGGGGGCAAGGTGAACGAGGCTTGGAAGACGCGGCCTTAGCAGAAGCCCAAGTTTGCTGATGGATTTAGGGCGGGGGAGGACGACGACCAGACGATGCAACGCCCACCGTATCCCTCCGGTGTGTGGGGGCTTCGCCCGTGGCCGTGTGTCTTTTCTAGACTCAGTGCCCTTGAGTGACACCCGCGCGGCCCAATCGCAGAGCGCCTCTTCCCCAGGGGCGGGGGGTTTGTGGGATTTTTCTTCTCTCTCTCTCTCTTTTTTTAAAAAACCATCTTCCTTGGTTTACTTTGGGAATCACGATCGTAGTTGTTGAAGTGGCGGCTTTTCCTTCCGCCTCTTTGCTGCCTCCAGTTTAGGCGGCTGCATTCGGTGGTTCTCCCACCTCGTCCCACTTTGACCCGAGAGCCACCACCGGCAATTGAGGTCTGGCTTTGAGGGCGAGGATGTCGGGATCTTGGCCTCAAACCTCTGGAATCCTCTTCCTTACCCCACGGACTCCCGGCAAAGCGCAGCGCCGGGTTACTTTTATAGTATCGGCAGTCTCCGATCTGGTCTTTTTTTTTTTTTTCTCCTCCCCCAGCGATCTTTTCTTTTCTTTTTCCTTTTTTACTAGGGGTCGTGGGGACCAAGAGCGTGACATTTCGTTACCGGCAAATATAAAAATGGCTCTCTGCTTATATCCATTGTCCATCGAGTTTTGTTTTATAGTGTGTGTGTGTGTGTGTGTGTGTAATTTTTTGCATTTATGTCGGGGGTTTCTCCCCCCCTTCCTTCATTCCCTCCCCTCAAACCTCCCCCCTCCCCCGGGGAAGCATCTTTGCATCTCAGGTGGTTTTTCCATCTGCATCTTCTGCGTCCGGATTACCTCGGGCGGGTGAGAAATAATAGATGGGGCTGCAGATCCACGTCCCTGGAGAGCTTGTGTTTTCCCGGTAGAAGAGCAGGGTGATTTGAATCCAGCTATTTCGTTGCCATTTGGAAGGTGCAGCCCTAGACTTTTTCAATACCGCATTTGTGGTTGGCGATGGGCTGAGCCCCTGGGGAGAAATCCATTTAGGTAGGTTCTGTTACCCTTGGCTTTCACAAAACCTTCCCCCCCCCCCAAAGGAAATGGTTCCTGTAGGAGCTGCTGTTTTTTAAGGTTGTGCTTTATGAAACCAGGCCTAGGAAGTGGGAACCTGGTGGAACCAGAATAGTAGATAATTTTCCTCTCTTTGCACTCCTTAAACTTTGTATCTTGTAAGCAGCATAGATTTTTAAAAATTTTCTTCTTCTCTTGCCCCTTCATTTAAAAAAAAGAATACATAATTCCCAAAGAAGGAATCATGGTGATTGATTTGTTATAGCCAGTTTGTCTCTGTAAACCTAGCATCAGTTAATCTGCATCAATTAATCAGTTATTTTTAGTTGACCAGACAAATAGTTTGTTTTTAAACAAGTAAAACATGTATAGAGTAGTAAAGGTTATGGTAGCGCAAAATGCTTTTCTTCCACCCCTACCTTCCAACCAGTGGAGAAACAACCATTTAATTGGCTGTGTTTAATACCAAATTAAATACTAAGTAGTTCTAATTTATCTATTCGAAGTATAAATCAAGTATGAATCCTTGGTAGAACTTATTAAACAAATGAACAAAGCATGTAAGGATTCCAGTTGTTACATAGTAGAATTGTGTCTAGAACCTTGATAATTAAACATATAAAATTCTGAAATACTACCTGGAAAAGATGATGCTACTTTTTGCAAATCACCCTTACTGTAGATTTTTTGAGAGATAATTCACATATCATTAAATGTCTCCTTTTAAAGTGTATAATTCATAGGTTTTTAGTATATTCACAGATGGGTTGTGCAGCCATCACCACTATGTAATTCTGGAACTTTTCATCACCCCAAAAAGACACTCCATACCCATTTTTGGTCACTGCTGTTGTCTTCTTCCCCCAACTTCTGGCAACCATAAATCTACTTTCTGTCTCGAGATTTGCCTATTCTAGATTTTTCACATAAATGGAATCATTCACTATGTGATCTTTTACTGAGCTTCTTTTGCTTAAACATAATATTTCAGTGTTTATCCACATTGTAGTATGTGTCAGTATTTTATGCCTTTTTATGGCTGAGAAATATTCCATTATATGTATATACCACATTTGTTTATTCATCCGTTGATGGACACATGGGTTGTTTCTGCATTGTGACTATTGTAAGTAATGTTGCTCTTCTTAATGTAGACTTGTATAAACGGATCAAGGCTTCCAAAGTAGTGAAAAGACAGTTGCTAGGTTTAGTGGCTTTTTATAGTATTTTTTCCTCCATTCATTTTCAGACTCTCTTGGGAGCTTAGGATATTTCACAGTTCTGAATGTTAGCAACTGAAAATGCCTGTAGACGATGAAGCATCTGAAGATGACTCGGATTCAGTTTCTTCAAACACTGAAAGAACCTACATTTTCAAATAAGAGAGTATAATGATTTCTGTACACTATGGAAGATTTTGATTTGGTGAAACCCTTACGAAAAACTTCATCTTCTATAGAATCTGATATAAAAAATTCTTCCCATTCTTTTGGACTGAACTTAAATACTAATAGGTAAGAATGGGATAGATAGATTTATTTTAATGTAACAACAAATCAAAATAAGCTTATTTGCATAGTTTATCCAAGTAGTGGCATAATTATTTGTTAGCATCTAAATAACAACGACAGCCCTAGATCAGGAACTGTTCAGGGATTAGTTACGAATAGTTTCAGCCTTTTCCTGTTTTTCATTTCTCCCACAGGTAATGTACTTTTGCATGGGGAACATTGTGAAAAAGAACTTGTTTTCCTTTTTTTTTTTTTTTTTTTTTTTTAAGATTTTATTTATTAGAGAGAGAGAGAGAGCACAAGCAGGGGGAGAGGGAGAAGCAGGCTCCTTGCTGAGCAGGGAACCTGATGTGGGGTTCTATTCCAGGACTCTGGGATCATGACCTGAGCTGGAGGCAGATGCTTAGCCGATTCAGCCACCCAGGTGCCCCAAAGCATCATTTTTTAAAAAAGATTTTATTTATTTATTTGAGAGAGAGAGAACGCAAATGTGAGCGAGGGGAGGCGCAGAAGGAGAGGGAGAAACAGACTTCCGCTGAGTAGGGAGCCCCCAGGACCCTGGGATCATGACCCAAGCTGAAGGTAGACGCTTAACTGACTGAGCCATCCAGGCGCTCCCTCTTTACACTTTTTAAAATTTCTGGTAGATTACAAGCATGTCTTTAAAATTTAGTTGCCTAAATATTGTTTCTACATTTTTAAATTAACAGTACAAATAATGTTTAATATTTCAGAACTACCTACCAATCTGGGAAGTAGGAATGAAAGTTGAATGCTAGGAAGTAAGCAAAAAAAAACCAGACCCTGAGTGGACAAAAATAGATATTCTCCAACAATGCATTTTATGCATTTTCTTTTTAAACTATCCGGTGTTTGGTTTGTTTTTAATCAGAGCCTGTTTGTTCTCATTTGTACATAACCTGACAAACACGATTATTTGATTTCTAAATTTCTAGTAGCTTAGAAATGGCAAAGAGGCAAAGCCCATTAGAAAGGAGACCAGCTATAACAAGCAGGTACAATGAAGCAAAAATAGCAGTCTGGTGCCTACTGGTAAAGGGTCAAAGGTCTTTAAACACACTAGATCTTGAAGAAACTGTGTGCTGATAGATCTTGAAGAGATTGTGTATAACAAATAAATTCATTAATTCTTTAAAAAGTTAGTTCATTCTCTGCCCTCCTCAGGAGGAATTTAAGGCAGCTTACAAGAACATATAAAATGAGAAGAGAGCAAGGTGAAAGGGGGGGATGTGTGTGGGGAAATGGTCCAGGAGTGATGTCCACCTTCGTAATCTGTACCCACACACTGAAAGTTCTTTCCTGTATCACTTGGTGGCCCCTTTGAAGAAATCCCTTTTAGAACATAATTTGCCTGGGGAAACCTAAACATGCCCTCCCTTTTTTAAAAAAAGATTTTATTTAAAAAAATTTTTAAATGTCATCTCTGCCCCCACCGTGGGGCTCGAACTCACCACCCCAAGATCAAGAGTCATGTGCTCCAATGACTGAGCCAGCCAGGCACCCCCTAAATGTGCCCTTCTAATGAAGATTATGTAATTGAACTTGGCTCCCTTTTCATTGTGACTGGCAGTTAAATCTGTCAAATTTAGACTCGATTGTTACACAACTGTGTAACCCCTTATGGACAACATGTATATTCTTCTTTACCTTGAGTTTTATTAATCTTTCTCTGATTCTACTTGTTACTATTTTTCTGTTATTTTCATCAGTGTCGTTGTTGGTTTTTTTTTTTAATGAACTCTGTGAAACAATGTAGGGTATCAACACATAAATGAAAATGACCTCTTAGACTGGAATTTAAACAAAGTTTATTGTCCTTAATTATGCTTTGTGTTTTTATAAAGCAAATCTGAAATAACTTCTCTCAAGTTTGGGAAGGCAGTCCTCCTGGAAAGAACCAGTGCTATTTTACACAATGAATAGGCTAAATAAGTCCTGAATATTTGCTGCTAATTTCCTTGGCACAACTTTTAATTCAACGATGGTGCAAAGATAAGCACCAGCTTATCACACCAAATTAGGGGGATCCAATGAACAAGACTTGACTGCAATTCTGGGCAGTGGAGAAAGAAACCCCGCCACAAAAAAAGGGCTGTTCTTATAGTAGAGCAAAATAATCCTCTGGAATGGCTTAGATTGGAGAAGCTGGACCTTTTTCTTATTGTATAGCAGAAACTTTTATTTTCTGCTGGTGCTTTGGAGTGTTCTCTCACTTCTGGAGAAGGTCTTTCTGTTGGGTTCTTTAAAAAAAAAAAGTGCTGTCTTTTTACGGCTATTTTCCTTTTGTGGACAAACGTGATCAGATTTTCAACAAACGAGGTGCCATTAAGAAGGATTAAATATCAGTGGTTTTGTACTGCTCTGCTAAACTTGAACTGCTGAATTATTCAACACTTTGGTAGAATGAAGAAAACCATTTGAATTATTTATGTTTCAACAGAAGTAGTCCCCACCTTAGTACAAATGGGGTATCCTCTTTCTCAGGGAAGACCAGACCATCTGTAATTCAAGGTACAGTTGAAGTCCTAACCTCTTTAATGCAAGAGCTACAAAACAGTGGAAGGACTGATTCGGAACTTTGGAAAAACTGTGAGGTATCTAGTTTTGTTTTATTTGTGGAATTTTAAGAAATATAGTTTTAAATGTGCCTCTACTAAACTCTAAATTACTAGAAATTTATATCCTAAAGAGCATGATTCTTACTGCTAGAGTATAGTGGTCAAATACAGTAATTGAGGAACAACATTGAACAAATACGAAAAAGATGATCAAGACTATGTTTGAACAAATACTAATGATTAGACACACTCATTAATATTTTACATGTCAGCTAAGATACTAGCTTTGGTCAGAGAAGTGAGAATTCCAAAATTATTAATATTGTTACTAATTCTAATGCTTTAAGTAACTCATACAGAATTGTTACCATTTTGAAAGACCTAAATCCTCTTTGAAATATTTTGAATGCTCTTCTCATAGGTTAAGACTTCTGTTTAGTAATGCCTTATCACATATAGGTGTGGTACATTGAATTGTACTGATTTTTCGGAATTGTGGTTCTTTCTTTGGTCCATAGATTAAACTGTGATATAAAAATTTAGCGGTTAAAAGAATACATATGTGTAAATTTTGTTTCACACAATAATGCCCAAGTCTTGATTTTCCAAGGCTGATTTGGTAATGCTTTATAGAAATGTATAAAACATTATTATTATTAAATTCTTTAGGGAACAGATTTTATTTTAAATGTTTATCATACTTTAAAAACCATTATTTGTGTTATTTTCAAAATGTATAATAAGTAGAATGAAAGAATACCTGGTTTAAGGATTCAGCAGCCACCCCTAAGTGTAATTATTTGTATCCATTATCCATAATCATTGAAGTTAGAAAAAGGAGTATTATTACAAACTTTAAGAAAATTGAGTTTTAAGTTTTTATAATTTTTATGTTTTTTCCATATAATAATCAGTATATGCTAATACAAGAGACCTATAAAATGATACAATTAAAAATGGAATGTTTTGTGAAATGTTTACTTCAGTATACTTATTCATTAGCTTATGAACCTGAATTAGAATGCTTTTAAAAAAAAATAGGGCATTGCTCTTCTGGCAAATTCATGTTTCATTAGAAATTGTTACTTTTAATACTTTGAAATCAGCATCTTAGAATCAGAATATATTTATGAATTTAAGATACAGATTTTTATAAGCCAGCATACCAGCCAGCTACTTACACCTTGACATTTGAGCCAGTTTCTTTATACCCTTTCTCCTTCATCTGTGGTATATATAACATTATTATTTTTATTATGTTTAATATTAATTGGCTACTTAATTTTTGTAATGTAGACATGTAATTGTTCAGTAAATAGTTTCTTAAGGTATTTCTTACTTTGACAGAATATGAAATATCCTTCTTGTCATTTCAGTAAACTCTTTCCAGTTTATTAGTGTGTTTTGTAGCATACCAAACCAAAATCCTCTGATGTTTTAGTGTGTAGCGTTTTAGGAAGAATGGGAGGGGTAAGGATTGTGCAAGTCTTATTCCTGACTCTTTTCCCTGAATTTCATGTTGTCGTCTTTTTTTGGAATAGAAGCATTTGCTTGATTTCTACCATTTGTAAGGGATTAACATAGATTAAACCCTTTCGTGGAGCTCAGAGCTCTGGAGATCTGATTTCTTTAGAATTTCTTTCTAAACCTCTTTCCTGAAATTCTGAAGTTTATCATTGCTTGAACTTGAGAAGGTTATGTATTTTGATTAATAGAAAATAATGTTTAACACATTTACATAGAAATACTTTAATACATTCTTAAATACTTGCTGTTGGTAATATTTTTTGATGGTAAATTTTTAAAGCACATTATTAGCTAATTTGTTTTAATTCACTATTTTTGCATTTTAACTATTTCGCGCTACTGATTATGTATAGCAAAGTAATGGTTATATGATAATAGTTATAAGTGTACAATTTATTGAGTGTCTGTTTGCCAAGCAGCATACCAGACACTTTTTGTCAGTGGCGCTCAACCTTATTAGACCCATAGCCCTCATTTTATAATTTTACAATTAATTTACTAATTTACATTTTACAGTTACATTTTACCATGTTTAAAGTAAATCAACTTATATTATCCTGAAATGAAGCTCACAGATACATCCTGCCTGTACCTACGGTAAAAACAGTCATCCTCTTAACTGTGATAAGAAGGAAGAACAAAAGTTACTTTCATGAAATCAGTGCTCAGGCGCTTCCACGTTAGAAGACACAGCGAAGCACAGTCTGGTGTTGATATGCAGCCTCACTGTGAAGGCAGCAGCTGCGGACACGGGCAGATACAACCGTGTTGTACCTATGACCCAGCACTGCATTTGGGGACATGATTTTCTGAAATAGTGACCAATTTCTGATCAAGTTCTGAAACAAAATTAACATCTTGTAGTTGGATTCCTGGACAATTTGGTGATTTGAAAGCTATGCAAAATATATGGTATTTTTATAATATAAAATGGACACAGGACAGTTTTTCATTGTTGGGGACCATACTGTGATTTGCATCGCTGGGCCCACTGAGTGCTGGTAGTGCCCTCGCTATCTTTGTGACAGCCGTGACCTCACAGTTTTTCAAAATATAGTTCCCCCATTGAGATCACTGCTTCACATGCATCATATTTGAATTTAAAATTTAATCTTCCCAGCCACCTATGAGGTGTTACTCTTCCCATTTTATAAATTCATGAGAAGCACAAATGAAATTTACTTGTTGAGGACCACACAGGTTGTTAGTGGAGAGCTGGGAGTCAGGCCTAAGATGTCAAAAGCCAATGGGATATTTATGAGGCCAAACTATAGAAACCCCTTTCAGGCTAATAGCATCAAAAACTGTGTGCAGGGGAAAGCTTTAATTAGATGCCCAAGTCCTCCAAAGGTATGTAAAATGCAGGTCATCTAATTTTAGAAATGAATAACAGTTATTAATAATTATGTTAATAATATTATTTGCTGCATTATAGTGTTCTCAAATATGTTTTTTGAAAATTAAAATACAGAATCTGACTAGGAAGAACAAAATCTCCACCAATTTATATCCTGAGTAAGCTCTGTTAATTCATATCTTAAATAAGAAAATGATAATAAGGATGTGATTAACATTAAGTGTGTCACATAATATAAAGCCATTTTTTGTTGTTGTTGTTGTTATGTATGTTATTCTATCGTTGTAATTTGGTTCTTTGTGACTAATAACTTTATCAGGTTAAAATAACACCTGAAGTATTTAAGTTAGTACAACTTAATAAAACTGTTGCCTGATTTCTTTTTTGTTTTAAGATACTTCATATTATAGATAAGTTGAGAAAATAAAGAACTGAATTTGATGTAGCCTATTTTATCCTGAAGTTAGTTGATTTAAAATTAATGCTTCCTATTAGTAGTGTTTTATTTCAATTTGAAGATTTCCTTTTCCAATCCTGAGAGGTTTTACTTCTTTGCTTTAATACTGTTATATAGCTTTCAGTTTAATTCTGTTCTGTTGTCGTTATTGAACTGACTTTAATCTGAAGAGCCTCTGGATTGTGTAGTCTGTAATACCAAGAAAAAAATCAGCTTGAAATTCACATTTTTTTTTCAAGTAAACTCTACGCCCAATGTGGGGCTCACGCTCACGACCCCAAGATCAAGAGTTGCATATTCCACTGACTGAGCCAGCCAGGTGCCCCTGAAGTTCACATTTTTATACACTCACTTAGACTGTATATTGAGTGCCCACTCTTTTCTTGGCACTGTGTCCTAGGTTTTGGAGACAGACAGGGTAACCAAATGAACAAACGAGATGCTCTCTGGTTGTGGTGAAGGCTATGAAGACAATACACAGGGTGACGTTTAGAGAGAGAGCCACTGTGGGATGGTTTGGGAAACTGAGAAGGTGGCAGTTAAGCTGGAATTGCAAGAAGGGGCAGAAGCCATGGTAAGAGCTAGAGATTGAGCTTTCCAGGTAGGGGGTACAGTGAGGACAAAGCTTTTGAGGTGGAAGACAGTTTTGGCGTGTTCAGGGAAAAGGTAGAGCCAGTGAGGTTGGTGTGCACGAGTGAGGGGTAGAGAGGGATGAGATCAAGTTGGGAGCAGTGCATGGGCCAGATCACTCGGGGCCCTGTAAGGAACACGGGGGTGGGAAGATAATTGAACGGTTTTTAACAGGGAAGCTTTTTCATGGTAGCTACTTATTGTACATTATTGCGTAGAGTCTATTACTGAGCGAACATCAGCCTTGAGACTGAATTTAGCCTCTGGACATCTCCCGGCCCCCACTCCGCCTTGTTTTGTAGGCTGGTCATAAGAGTACTGACTCCTCTTGGGAGTCAGGATGATGAGGACCTAAAAGTGACTGAAGGGAGGGCTAAGCCAGTTCGATGGGTTTTCAGAGTGAGTTTTTCATTCCTCTCTCAGCTGTAATGCTGTCAAACCCTTCGGTGTCTGACTTGAAAAAGGTTCTTTTTTGTTTTGTTTACCTAAATTGCAAGTAAATTAGGGGTTTAAATCTTGTAATACCAAATTATTTCTTGTTTAAGATGTGGGATTCTTTTTTCTAAGAATTGTTTAGAAAATCATTAGCTATTACAAGGAAAGGAAGAAAAATTTAAGACAAATATAAAGTACAACTGCCAATTCTTGATGAATCAGAAATGATAGCAGATGACATCAAATTAAAATGTCATTTGAAAAATAAGATTTACTCAGACCTTCAAGTTTACCCAGACTACAGATTACATAAGAAAGGGGTGACCATTCCTGTGCCTTTGTGTTTTTGTATTTAATGTAGCTTTATAGCTATTTAATTCCGTTTATACATTTTACATTAAAAATTTATTTATTTTTTTTTTTAAGATTTTTTTTAAATTTCTTTATTCGACAGAGATAGAGACAGCCAGCGAGAGAGGGAACACAAGCAGGGGGAGTGGGAGAGGAAGAAGCAGGCTCATAGAGGAAGAGCCTGATGTGGGGCTCGATCCCATAACGCCGGGATCACGCCCTGAGCTGAAGGCAGACGCTTAACTGCTGTGCCACC
Source organism: Ailuropoda melanoleuca (assembly GCF_002007445.2). Classification (NCBI taxonomy): domain Eukaryota; kingdom Metazoa; phylum Chordata; class Mammalia; order Carnivora; family Ursidae; genus Ailuropoda; species Ailuropoda melanoleuca. Next base: position 5,985,704 of record NC_048229.1, read on the forward strand.
CAGGCGCCCCTAAAAATATATTTTAAAAAGGTCCTTTCCCACTGGAGGAATTTTTCTGTGAATATTACGTGAAAAAGTATGTTTAACTAAAATATTCTATAATTTATTAGACCAGGTGGTTACAACTCTTCAATTTGGTGGAAAAACAATGCGAACAACAGATAATTGCCCAGCAGGAGCAGTTCCACAACCAAATTCAAGTAAGTTGTCATTTATATTGATTCTTCTTTTTATGTTGTAAGGTTTGCAAGAAGAAGCAGTTAATACTTTATATCAGTTTTTTGAACAAAAAGCAGATTCTCTTTAGAGTAATAACTCATATTTTTAAGCAATATTTTCATAGTATTTATGAAAATGTAATGTTTCACATGCTTTCTTACCCAGATCTATAACTTTATTTTCAGCGAATACAGGAGGAGATAAAAAACTTAGTCAAGTTACAGACCAGTAATACTTCCTGGGCTCCCTCCGATAGTTCTTTAAGCAAACCATTATCTTCAGAAAGTCAAATGGGTTTTTTTTCTGAAAACAGTGAGAGAAATGAACCTATTATCAGTTATCCTAAGTCTACAGAACCCGAAATGCAGCAAGAAACGTCCACGTCACAACCAGACTGCAATGTGGATAGTAGCTCAGTGAGCAGTGGGTATGGTACCTTTTGTGTCTCCGAATTAAATACCTACAAATCTAAGGACCCTCAGGAGTTCATGGAGCACACAGAAGTTTCTGAAGGACAGTTTGGAGAGCCTTTGGGGCAGACGGAGTCACTTGTAGATGGTGTAAAAAACAAGAGTTTTCATATACATACCACTGAAGAGTTTTGTGCATCTTTAAAGGAAGATATTTCCATTTTTCCTGGTGAATTTGAACACCATTTTCTTGACGAAAATAAGATTTCAGAAGTATACGGTGGAAAAACAAATAGGTAAGTAGAATTTCTCTATCATTTGAAGGGAGGTTTGCTTGTTTATTACATTTAGAATCTAGTAAAGCAAGCTCCTTTTGGAGTGTAATAAAATGAGGTGTATTTGAACACTCGGCAGCTTTACCAGAGTCTTGTATTTATTGCCTGTGGCAAATGGAAATCATATGATATATTACCAACATCTGACTTTCTTCCCATTTGCAATGTTGTAAGGCTAATAACGTCCTCAGGTGGGAGGCCTTGCCAGAAAAATACCTTTTATATTTTCTGGTCACTATAGACTTGCTGAAAATTAGAGTGTGGGACTGTATCAACAGTGGAGTTTTGTCACATATGTGCATATAATTTGAAACCAAAAATCATGCACAAGTACATTCAATTTAATGCCTTTTTTTTTTTAAAGATTTATTTATTTATTTATTAGACAGAGAGAGACAGCCAGCGAGAGAGGGAACACAAGCAGGGGGAGTGGGAGAGGAAAAAGCAGGCTCCTAGTGGAGGAGCCTGATGTGGGGCTCGATCCTGGAGTGCCGGGATCACACCCTGAGCCGAAGGCAGACGCTTAACGACTGCGCCACCCAGGCACCCCAATTTAATGCTTTTTATATAAGGAAGTTTTGCAAGTTTAATGACAACTATGGCTGGATGTTTGTAAAGCAAATAATCATTTAAAATTATGTCACTTATCCTAAATGTTCAGTTTCGTATCTCTAAAATGTGTCCTGTAAAATAAGTGTTCAGCTCTAGCAACACAGATCTTGTGTACCTATAAGTATAATTACTAGTCCTTGTAAATAGAGAAGGTTTTGCTGCAGAGACATATTGAGTATTTGAATGGGCCACTGTGATCAGGTTTGTTCTATTCTATGGCTACAGCTATATGTATTATTAATCACCGTTAGTTTTTTTGTTCACTTTGCCTTTGGTAATAAATTGTAAAAAGAAATTCAGGTGAGTCAATAAAAATCCATCTTTTCTCTCCTATTAGAAAAACAACTCAAAGCATTTTCCACTGACTAGTGTCTACTAATGTTTAGTTTTATGTGTGAAGGACAGCATCTAAAGAGAATAATTTTGGTTTTCTCTTTTTGAATAGTAAATCTATAACGTCATGGGCACAAAAGCTGAAGCAGAACCAACCAAAGAGAGCACTTACAGAAGAGGGGTGTTCAAAATCTACGCAAGGAAATGAGCAAGCCAAGAAATCACCAGTCGAGAAAGTAGGTGATAAGTCACTTTATTCTGGCGCACTTCAGCTACTAATAATTATGTGGAGGGTACCACATGCTCACCAGCATGAGTTTTTTGCCCTTTCTTTTGTAGTATTAATTTGTTCCATTGACCTGTCTTCCTTTGGGTGTCTCAAAGGACTGGAAACAATGATTTGCTCTAAGTATTGGTTCTTTAGTAGTCTGGAAATCAAAACTAAAGAGGAATAAAGTACTGTAAAAAGTGAAAACTATTTTGTAAAGGTCCTAATTCTCTTTATACTGCAACTGTTTACATTTAGCCAGAGAGTAATCCATTTAACTTTTTTTTAAGCCCTCAAATAATTTGTATTACCAGTAGGTTGTAAGTAGTAGTACTATATGTGTGAATGCTTCAAGACAACTCTGAATTTATAACCCAAATTGTGAGAGATTACATGTTTAAATTCTGTGTGGTCCTTTGGCTAATCTAGAAGCTGTTTTCATTACAGAGTTATAGATATTGAGTAAGTTTTAAACATCTTTGAAGCCCTTTTGGCTTAAATTATCGTAAAGTAACATTGTTTAGTATAATACATTGAAATTGCAAAATCCAGTCTCTGCAAACTTGATACCTTTAGAAATTGGCCACTTCTTGATCATCATAAACATGGTCTTTCCATCATCCTGTGAAAAAAATTAAATGGAAGTCATAAGAAGACAGTCCCTTGGCCTTCCTAAGGCACCGTTCTTTTTTCTTTCAGTAAATTTTCATTCTTCAGCCTGTGATACTAGGCTTCTCTGTATCACTGTTCTTGAACAAATTCGGTTTGTGTTCAGGAGGGAAGTGAGGGTTCAGAAAGCTACAGGAGCCACCAAGCCTCTAAGACCTGCAAGCTCCCGGTAGTGCTGCATTCATAGTACTGCTTTGAACCCATGTGCCACCAGGATGCTATATTCTTGTTTGGTGTGAGAACATGATAATATTTGGAGATGGGGTGAAGGTTGCTTTTTTCATTGGATTAGGTTGGCAGAAAAAGAAAATCAATCTTTCTTTCTTTTTCTCACTTTATTTATTTAGAGGAGAGAGAGAGGGAGAGAGCAGGGGGAGGGGAAGAAGCAGACTCCCTGCTGAGCAGGGAGTGCAGCGTGGGGCTTAATCGGGGGGCCCTGAGATCATGACCTGAGCTGAAGGCAGATGCTTAACCAACTGAGTCACCCAGGCACCCTTCCATTTATTACTTTAGAGAGAGAGCCAGAAAGAGCAAGTGCATGCACAGGTGCTCAAGTGCTGGGGGAGGGGCAGAGGCAAAGGGAGAGGGAGAGAATCTCAAGCAGACTCTGCTCTGAGCTCAGAGCCTGATGCGGGGCTTGATCCCAGGACTCTGAGGTCATGACCTCAGTCAAAACCAAGAGTTGGATGGTCAACCGACAGAGCCACCCAGGTGACCCTTTCCTTTTTTTTTTTTTTTTTTTTAAATGATGATATTTTTGGTAGTAAATCATTATGGGAAATTAAGTTTCTTTGGTAGTTGAGTTTTAAATGATTTTCATTTTTTTAAAAAATATTTTATTTATTTATTTGACAAAGAGAGAGACAGCCAGCGAGAGAGGGAACACAAGCAGGGGGAGTGGGTGAGGAAGAAGCAGGCTCCCAGTGGAGGAGCCTTATGCGGGGCTCGATCCCAGAACGGCGGGATCATGCCCTGGGCCGAAGGCAGACACTTAACGACTGAGCCACCCAGGCGCCCCTAAATGATTTTCAGATAATTGTAGTTGATGAATCCAAAGCCCCACACCTGAAATGCATTTGCTACCTGCATAATCCTGAATCAAATTGTGTGAATTCACCAAGTTGGAACTCTTTATTGCATCCTTTTCTTCTCCTGTTTTTTCTAGTTTCAGTCTAAATCAGGGAATCCTTGTGGTCAGAATTCTGTTGGGATCCAGTTTTCTCTTTCTACAATGGTAGTTTCTTTTGGGTACTAGCTATTTTGAAGCACATCTTTTTTTTTTTTTTTTTAAGATTTTTAAATTTATTTATTAGGAGAGAGAGACAGAACACAAGCAGGGGGAGTGGGAGAGGAAGAAGCAGGCTCCTAGTGGAGGAGCCTGATGTGGGGCTCGATCCCGGCACGCCAGGATCACGCCCTGAGCCAAAGGCAGACGCCTAGCGACTGCGCCACCCAGGCGCCCCTGAAGCACATCTTGAAATGGCTGTTGTTTAGCGTAAGGATTTCCCTTGGTCCTTTGTTGGAGACAGACTTGACGTTACCATTTCCCGGGCAGCAGGACCCGGGAGTGCTTTCTCGGATGGGTGACTCAACTCTTGCTGACATTAGTGAAGGTCCCTGTTCCAGGCATAGGGCAGCTTCTTGGGAAGGACTTTTCCTTGCTCCACACTTTTCTTTTTCATTAAAAGCGAGGCCTGGGGGCGCCTGGGTGGCTCAGTCGTTGAGGGTCTGCCTTCAGCTCAAGGCGTGATACCAGGGTTTTAGGATGGAGCCCCACATCGGACTCACTGCTCGGCTGGGAGCCTGCTTCTTCCTCTCCCACTCCCCCTGCTTGTGTTCCCTCTCTCGCTGTCTGTCTGTCTCTCTGTCAAATGAATAAATAAAATCTTAAAAAAAAAAAAAGGTGAGGCCTGGTATGCTCAGTAATGCAGCAGCAGCCGGACAAGGGGAGCCCCCCCCCCACTGTTGGGTCGGCTGAGTGCATTAAAGTTGGCACTGCCAGACTGGGAAGAGGACAAAATATTGTTACTTGGTATTTTTCATTTAGCCTTGTGCTGTCAGCTTTTTCTGGTGTGTTCAGTACTGAGACTTGACAGAAATTTGAATAGGTAGGGGTTTTAGAAGAGACAAAAGATGACCCAGGAGTTTCTCATTTGGTGAACAAGAAACAGAGTATTGCTTTAGGAGGCTGAGGTGAAAACGCCCTCTTTGGTAGGGAGAGTGCCGTCCCCTCAATGTCCTTGTACTTTTGCTGTGGGTCCACAGATGATTGTAAACAAATGCAACTTAAATACTTTTTAACAGGAATTAAAAGTTTGGTGATGGTGGAACTGGTAAGAAAAAATCTGATAAAAATACTCTTCTGTTTGCAAACAAGGATTTCTTGCGACAATGCCAGAGATACTGTGAGGAGTAGTTAGCTCAGAATTTTTCTTAGAATTGATGGTAAGTAAGCATTTCGAGCCTTTTCTGGGGTTAGTAACTAGTTGCCTAGATGTAAGACACAGTTTACTACTTGAAGTTCGTAGAGATTACTTAATGCGGTTTTCAGAGTTTGAATTATTGTACCTTTAATGATAACGATGAATTGTTAGGGCTTTCACATTAATTTTTATACTAAATGACTTTAATTCCAGGCACTTTGAATTTCTTTTGTATGTGGCTGGTAAATTACAAATACAGTTTCGCTCTGAACTCCTTAAGTAGCTCCAGTGGCCGGTGGTGTTCTTCCAGCTCCGCAGAACCAAGATCAACTTCTGTAAACACACAGGGAAAGAAAATCTGTCCCGGTTAAGTCCTGTCATTTTGCATTCTTGTAGTCACGGGGAAAACCAGGGCTGCTTCCTTCCTCATGAAGCCTCTGAGACTTTCTCTCCGCCAGGGTCTGACACCTGGCTCTCATTCCTGGGGTCAGCAGCTTGTGCCTAATGATTTTCAGCTGTCAACTGATAGTTTTCTTTCTTGCCTTATAGTCTAATTTCACTGCTGCTAAGCATCCCCATGCTTTTTACCTCAGTAAACCAGAGGAGAGTCCAAACTCTTGGATGTCCGATTCAGGAACAGGTATGATACTTATTTTTTTTTTTATAACACCTTAATCTACATTTCTCACAGGAAGATAATCCCATGCAGTGTAACAAAGCGGTTTCTGTAAATCTGTTAATGCTGTGTTGTGCCTCTGCTAAATCTGACTTCCTTGCATTAATTTGTGTTGCACATTCTGTAAATAGATGGAAAAAGTACTTTTACAGTTATTTCAAACAGTTGCAAAAGTCATCTCAGGATTTTCCAGGTGCTGCAGAATGAATTAAGAAATTCAAACCCTTTGTGAGCCATTCTTTACTCTCCATGGTAAGCTTATTTTAGTTTTAATGATGTAACATACTGATTTCCCCCCACAATCCCACATCCAGTTTGTCAGGATGAGTTAGCATTGCAGGATGCAAATTGCTGGATTCCCCCACCGTCATGCTGTCACCCTCAGAGCGTTCCCATCACCTGTCACCTGGGTTTCTGCAGCTTCCTGCCCAGCCTCCCTGCCCTCACCCTTGCACCCTTCCATCTGTTCTCAACACGGTAGCCTGTAGGATTTTTCTTAAGGATGGGTCAGAGCATGTGACTCCTCTGCGCAGAGCCCTGCTATGCTCTTTCCCTCAGAAGAGCACCCAGAGTCTTTATAGGCGCCCAGAGGCCCAGCAAGATCTAGCCCTGTCCTATTTGACCTCCTTTTCTGCTGCTCCTTTTCTCTGCTTCAGCAGAGAGGCTGTTTGCTTAAATATCCCAGATGTGTTCTCCTTTTAGGGCTTTTGCTTTGCTGCTTCCTCTATTTGAAATGTTCTCCCCACCTCTTATATAGGGGACGTCCCTCATACATGGCTAAGATGCTTTCTCTTACCTTGTTACCTTGCAGTGAGCCAACCCTGAGCACCCTTCCACACACACTGCATATTCACTTTTTTTTTTTAAAGATTTTATTTATTTATTCAACAGAGATAGAGACAGTCAGCGAGAAAGGGAACACAAGCAAGGGGAGTGGGAGAGGAAGAAGCAGGCTCATAGCAGAGGAGCCTGATGTGGGGCTCGATCTCATAACGCTGGGATCACGCCCTGAGCCGAAGGCAGACGCCTAACCGCTGTGCCGCCCAGGCGCCCCCTGCACATTCACTTTTACCTGATTTTTGAATCTTACCTTTAGGGTGCTTACTGTCTTCTAACCTAGCGGGTATACCTCGTGATTTACTTACTGTTCATGTCTCACATTTCCTGCTCCCCAGCCTGGCACAATAAACACTCGATATGTATTTGAACCGTTGAATTCTTTATATTGCATTTTCTGTACTGCTCATAAAGAAATTGTTGTCCTTTCAGAAATATAGTTTAGATTGTACTAGTTTATCTTTTTTTTTTTTAAAGATTTTATTTATTTATTTGACGGAGAGAGAGACAGCCAGCAAGAGAGGGAACACAAGCAGGGGGAGTGGGAGAGGAAGAAGCAGGCTCCCAGCAGAGGAGCCCTATATGGGGCTCGATCCCAGGACTCTGGGATCACGCCCTGAGCCAAAGGCAGACGCTTAACGACTGAGCCACCCAGGTGCCCCTGTACTAGTTTATCTTCACTTTTTAAGTTTATTTTTTTTTAATAATCTCTACACCCAACATCAGGCTTGAACTCACAACTCTGAGATCCAAGAGTCACATGTTCTATCCCCTCAGCCAGCCAGGCACCCTATATCTTGCCTTTTAATAATATATTTTGGTTTTAAATATTTGGATCATTAAATTAGAACTCTTACATGGTAAGGCAATTAGGAGATTCTTTGCCATCAAAATCCAACGTCCCGTATCCAGATAGCCTAAAACTAGTTACTTCCCATATTTAATTTTCTTTAAGTAGAAATAAGTTCTCCTAGAAAGCATTTTAGTTCTCTTTCCTCAGTCTTCTAAACTCTGTATTTGTGTGCAATAGGTTTGACTTATTGGAAGCTGGAGGAGAGGGACATGTATCACTCTTTGCCTGAGACTTTAGAGAAGATGTGTGTACCGGCCTCCTCCACAGATATGTCCCCAGGCCAGGTAATTTAAAAACATATTATGTGTGTGTGTTTGCGTTATACAATTGTAGTTAAGCATGCCATTTCATTATACATGTTGTGTTTTCCAATTTCTGATAAACTAAAAAAAGCCTGGGCTTTAAATTATAACTGCTTTCAAATCTGGTCTCTCATTCATTGCCTTATGCAATCATAGGAAAGTTACTTAAGAGTAGAATTAAAAATGCCTGATTAATGTGTTGTAAAATTAAAAGATGATTTTGTGCCTACTATTCTAAATATAGTAGGTCCACAGACAACTATTTTTGCTGTTCCTACACCTGGTTTTGATTCTCCATCCTATTATGCCCTCCTGCTAATTCATTTGTACCATTATTTTGAGTATTTTAATTTGGTGTAGTAATTTTCTTTGAGCAAGAAATGTAAATATTTTCTTTGCTTCAGAGCAATGAAATAAAACTATCCAGCTTGTGTACGTCCATGTACATATCTCACTTCTGTATTTTGGTCAGGTGGTGAGAAAGTAGTTTGGGGAAAAGGAGAGATTACAATGAGAGTAACCAGGAGAGCTGTAAGCATGAGTGACAGGCATCAGCAGGGCAGTGGGAGAACAGCATATGCGTAGACATCAGAGTCCCACAATGGGGCAGAAACCAGCATCCCATCCTTCAGGAGAGGAGTGAAAAAGAGAGATAAACACAGAGAGAGGAAGGCTGAGGAATGATATTGTGAGGTGCCAGAAGGCTCAGTGGGCTTTGTGATTACAGGGCTCACTGTGTGTGTGACATTGTCCACACCATCAGTAAATGAATACTGTATTTTGGTGATTCTAAGATACTGTCACCTTTAAGACTTCCTGTTTCATATTCTAACCCCCCCAAAAATTAGAAAGAGAGCACTGATACAGTAGAATTTATATTTTATTCTTATTGAAAGAGTTTGTAGACCTAATCAAACATTGATTTATCAAAGAACTCTTACATACTTAAAAAGGACAAAAAAGTGAAATAAGTTTGTTAAAACTTCTTCACCTACAGAGGCTTACACTCTCTTTTCACTCAGTGTTGGTTTCTGTGTTTTTCCACGTACTGTTTTCCTTGAGCCGTGAAGAGCTCTGAGGATTTGGCATTTTTTAAAAAAGGAGGAAAGGCCTTGGTGCTGAGTTTTTACCTGACTTAGTGGTTATGAAGAACCGGCCTACGTTTGGCTCCCAGATGGGGGAATGTCCCTAAACATATAGGATTCACCATCCCTTAAATACTGGTTCTCAGGGGCTCCGGTGTAGTCTCTAGGATTTTCTTCCAGACTGCTGACACCTGTTTGGCCGATTTTGATGTCTTTGATATTTGCGTATGAGCAGGCAGTGACGATTATGTTGCAATTGCTACTTGACCAGAAGCAGTGTAAGATGCCATTTATTACAAGAGGCATCCTCACTTCAGAGATGTTAAAATATGAAGAGAAATCATAGAAGTGGAAAATGGTGAAAAATGGTTCCTTGTACTACCATGGGCTCTAAATAGAAGAATTGCAACTGCTCACCCAAACCACCAGGCAGGGATTCCTCGGGCTTGAAGCCGCATCCAGAGTGCTCTGCTTGTTACAGGCTGGAAGACTTGAAAGGGCCTTTGGGTTGTTGGTATATAAAAAGTAAAATTCCAAAGTAAATTACAGAAATTATGAATTTTAAGGGTTTACATTCAACATATTAATGCCTTTAATGCACATACAAAACGTTTTTGTTTTTTTTTTAAGATTTTATTAGAGAGAGAGTGAGAGAGGCATGAGCAGGGGGAGGGGCAGAGGGAGAGGGACAAGCAGACTCCCTGCTGAGCGGAGACCCTGGGGACCTCATCTCAGGACTCTGAGATCATGACCTGAGCTGAAGTCCGTCGCTTAACCAACTGAGACACCCAAGTGCCCCCATGCACACACAAAAAGTTTAATCATCTTATTCACAAGCTAGTTATAGGGTTTATTTAAAAATACTAATTCGTGGTATTATTCTGCAGCCTATGTAGGGTGTGGAAATGGGACACAAATTTAAAGCTACATGTGAATGTATTCATTCATTGTATCTCCTGCTGAATCTATAATCTCATTTAAGAGAATGTCTACAGTTTAAATTTGAGGCCCAAGGTTAAATGGTCCACCGTCATGCCCTACAATAGATCCCACCTTGAAATAATTTAAGGCTGAGGTTTTAATGTTTGGAGCTTAGACCTCTTTGCAACATTTCCAATGTGGCAGAGCCCTGATCTCAAGATGTAGAAATTAGGATCATATCTTTTTATTTTATGAATTTTTAAAAGGGGCTTATTTCTATTGGGTAACTTCTTCCTTAACACTTTTTTTTTTTTTGTCTGCCAACTCTTAAAAAAATAGAAAGGGGCGCCTGGGTGGCTCAGTCAGTTGAGTGTCCCACTCTTGATTTCGACTCATGATCTCAGAGTTCTGGGATTGAGCCCTGTGTAGTGGGTGGGGAGTCCTTTGCTCAGTGGGGAGTCTGCTTGAGGATTCTCTTTCTTTCCCCCTCGGCCCCTCCCCCTGCTTGTGTGTATGTGCTTTCTCCTCCCTCTAAAATAAATAAATCTTTAAAAAAAAAAAGGAAAGTAACTACATAGCTACCTCTATATACCTGTCCCCTTGAGTCACATGATACTAATTTGGCCAGAAGTCTTTTCATCCTGCTTTGGTCATTCATGATGAAGTCTTTTCTTACCTGAAAACTTGATTTTTTCTTGAGCAGAGGGGACTACCAAAGTTTTTTATTCTTTAGAAGTATTCTTAGGCTACTAAGTAACTTAGGCTCAGATTATCACCTTAATATTCATTATTAGGGGATATTAATTTTTTTCATTCTGAGGAAGACTCGTAATTAACAGGTAATGACTTCTAAATTTGTTTTAGACGTCCGACAGTCTAGAGTCTCAATTCATTTAAAATCTTTCAAAAATCTTTTTGTGGTGCTGATCTTGATATCAGTAAACTTTTTTCATCGTTGATAATACCATTTAAATAATTTTGTTTCATATCTTTAAGTCTAATACTAGTAATGAGATGAAGCTACCATCACTGAAGGATATTTATCATAAAAAACAAAGGGAAAACAAGCAGTTACCTGAGAGGAATCTCACTTCTGCTTCCAACCCAAATCATCCACCAGAGGTAAATTGTCAACACTCTGCTGAGTGAAAATGAAAGATGCTTCATGACTCTTAACTTTTATCTTAAGCTTTATTTTCCCTAGGAGATCTAAAGCCTACTCACTTAAAAACAAACTCTGAGTACTAAGGGCAAAACCTTACTGTTATCTGTCTTAATTTCTAGGTACTAACTCTAGATCCAACGTTACACATGAAGCCAAATCAGCAGATTTCAGGGATTCAACCACAAGGCTTTTTGAATGCCCTTGATGACAGAATATCCTTTTCACCAGACTCTGTTCTAGAACCTAGTATGTCTAGTCACTCTGACATAGACTCATTTTCACAAGCAAGTAATATCGCTTCTCAGTTATCTGGATTCCCAAAATATCCTTCAAATACAAAAGCTTCACCAGTGGACTCTTGGAAAAATCATGGATTCCAAAATGAAAGTAGGACCAGTTCCACGTTTCCTTCAGTTTATACTATTACTAGTAATGACATCTCCGTCAACACTGTAGATGAAGAAAACACTGTCATGGTAACCTCAGCCTCAGTCAGTCAGTCGCAGCTTCCAGGGACAGTCAACAGTATCCCAGAATGCATTTCCTTGGCTTCCCTGGAAGATCCTGTGATATTGTCCAAGTATGTATTTCAGTGCATGGCTTGTAATGTTAATAGATTTTGTATGACGTCTTCTTGAATGATGAAAATGATTTTTATTGACCTTCCCTAATGTATAAAATCTTAAAAAAAGAGATACAGCGTTTTTAAGGTAAAACATCTACAAATTAATCCTTGTCTTTTCTTTTTTTGCTTAATTAGTTGTCAACATGTATATTAATCTATTATGTTTTCTGTGGGTTTGCAGAGGAAAAAGGCTTTTGCTTTTGAGAAAGATTGTGTTCTTGGTTTCTCTTGTGGGATAGAGAGTGAGGAAACGACACTCCTAAAATTTTTTTTGCCCTCAACAACAGAATTAGGCAGAACCTGAAGGAAAAGCATGCTCGACACATGGCAGATCTTCGAGCTTACTATGAATCAGAAATAAATAGTTTGAAACAGAAACTGGAGGCAAAGGAAATTTCTGCAGTTGAAGATTGGAAGAAAACCAATCAAATTCTTGTAGACAGGTAAAATTTATAATTCTTCTATAAAATTAGTGTTTCTCCAGCTTGGATATATTCTTTTTTCCAAAGTATCCTATATTGTGATAAAACACTTTGAAAACATGCTCTAGATTTAAAAATTTTTACAAAGACATATTTGCCTAAATAATTATTTTTATAGTTTTGAGCCAGCCTCATACAGCACACTGGTAGCTGACATGAGGGCATTTGTTTCATATGGACAAAATACTGAAAGAGTTGAGCAGATTTTGTATAGGTAAAGTAATGTCATTTATGGGTGGATTAGTACTATGGACGGATTTCCTAAGAAAACTCTGACTTAATGTCCTGGAGCCGTTCTCAACCTTTTCTTAAACCCAGGTTTCACGTAACTTAATCCAGACACTCATGAACCTGTGGAAGCGATTATCTTGTTCAAAAAAGAAGCCAACATGGAAACATGGGGCAATTATATTAAGGATAGTTGAATACCTGTTTTAGAGAGAGAATCATGAACAAAATTCGATGCTCTAACTGGTATTAATAACCCCATATTTGCAACATATTTTACATTTAAATGGGACTTAAACAGACTGAAAACTGCTGAGGTTGGTAGAGCAGCAAAGAATTGTTCTCTAACGCAGAAGACGACGAAGCCCCTTGAAAAAACATTAGGAGGGAACTGAAATCTTCTGGTCCAGTTAATAGTTTAACTTGCAGAATTCTAGGAAAACTAGCCTTTGTACTAGCTTGTGGTTGCTGTGGTAGTTAACATGCTGTCTTATTCCTGTGAGTTACCGCAGGTTCCATTTTGCTGCTGGGGGTGGAGCTGGGACTGGGGGTGCAGTGGTAAAGAGCAGTAGTTTGAAAAAAGCCAGAAAGAAACAAGCCAGGTTTACCTTTTCTAGGATAAAAGGAAAAGAGTAGATGACAGGGTAGGGGAAGCTGGTTCTTTTTTTGTTGTTTTTAAGAAGGCAAAGAGGACTGTAGGTACTTCCTGTGAAGGACGGAAGAATGAGAGAAGCCCCCCAATAGACCTCGTTAGGTTAAAGATAGGCTGCCAGAGAAGGCGCCTAGTGAATGGGAGCTGAGTAAAGCACTTTGTTGGTCTAGAAGCTGTTAGAGCCGTAGAGCAGTGAGGCGGGGTGTGGGTGGGACGGATTGGAAGTCAGGGTTTGAAGAAGTGGCCGAGTTGGAAGGGTGACGGCAGCAGGAGGGGCATGGAAGGAAGGCTACTGAGTGTGCAAATGCACGGCAGTAGTTGTGGTCACCTGGGACTGGAGAAGTCATTCACCTAGGACAAAAACCAATTTTAAGTGGTCAGCATACACATCAGGTTTTTTTCAAACTTAAAATCGCACGTGGGAAAATCCCCCTGGTACTGCAAATGGGGCCATTGGGCCATTGACACATTGTGGGCCAGCTGTGGTCTCAGATTATTCTGTCATACAGCCTCCTACCACAATCAGTATGGTAGTTCAAATAGAAAAATAGAGTTAATATACCTTCACTTGCCTCTTTAGTGCTCTTTCTTTCAAGAACAGTTTTATCAGTATTTGATTTCTGCCCAGCATTAATGCACAGGAGTTAGGAGCGTGGACTCCGGAGCCACATTGCCAGGTTTCAGAGCCCAGTGATTGCTTACAACCCAGGAGGAGTTCAGCGTCTCTGTTTCCTCATCTGTAAAATAGTAATGATAGCAGTCCTAACTCGATTGTGAGGATGAATATAAAGTGCTTAACATAGACTTGGTATATAATCAGTGCCAAATAAATATAGCTTTTATTCACAATTCAGTAACACTAAGTCAAAATGATAACAGTATTTTTCTGTGTATTTTTTGATTTTGAGGTTCTGTGATGATTAATTTTATGAAGAAGGTCCTTAATTATAAGAATAATACATTCATGCTAATTCGGAAGAAGCACAGAGGAATGTAATATGAAAGGTCTCCCTACCCAACTTCTATGTTACCCAATGCTTACATTTCAGACTTAAGTTTTATATCCTAGAAATCATAATGCACAGATGTATATATAAGTTTTTTTCATAACAAAGATCAAGCTATTTTCTGCAGTCTCCTGTACCCTGTATTTTTAAATATAATTTTTTTAAAGATTTTATTTATTTATTTGACAGAGAAAGAGAGTGCAAGAGTGAGTGCGCAGGCAGGGGCAGCGGAAGGCAGAGGGAGAGGGAGAAGCAGGCTCCCCGTGGAGCAGGGAGGCAGTTGCGGGGCTTGATTCCAGGACCCTGGGATCATCACCTGAGCCAAAGGCAGGCGCTTCACTGACTGAGCCGCCCGGGCGCCCCTAAATTTAATTTTTTGATGTAAATTATAAATAACAATTTACCATGCTAACCATTTTTTTTAAAAAAAGATTTTATATTTTAGAGAACGTGAGAAGGGAGGGAAAGAGTTTCAAGCAGACTCTGCACTGATTGTGGAGTCTGATGTGGGGTTGGATTTCGTGACCCTGAGATCATGACCTGAGCCAGGTCCAAGAGTCAGATGCTTAACTGACTGTGCCCCCCATGTTGACCATTTTTAAGTGGTCAGTTCTCTGGCATTAAGTACATTCTTGCTTTTGTGCAACCATCACCACCATCCATCTCCAGAACTTTTTTTTTTAAGATTTATTTAAGAGAGAGAGAGAAAGAGAGAGAGTGGGAGGAGAGGGGCAGAAGGAGAAGGAGAGGGAGTTTTAAGAAGACTCTACATGGAGCCCATTGCAGAGCTTGATCCCATAACCCTGAGACCATGACCTGAGCTGAAATGAAGAGTCGGACGCTTAACTGACTGTGCCACCCAGGGGCCCCTAGAACTTTTCATCTTGCAAACTGTCCCCATTAAGCAACTCTCCATTCCCTGACCCCCCCGCCTCTGGCACCCAGCATCCTACTTTCTGTCTATGAATTTGATGCCCCATATGAACTTGGGGACCTGTGTGAGTGGAATCATACTTGTCCTTTTGTGTCTGGCCTGTTTCACTTAGTGTAATGAAAAGTTCATCCATGTTGTAGCAGGTGTTAGAATTTAATCCTTTTTCTTTTTTTTTTTTTTAAAGAGGGAGAGGGGCAGAGAGAATCTCAAGCAGGCTCTGTGCTCAGCACAGAGCCCAGTGGGGATTTGATCTCACCAACCTGACGTCATGACCTGAGTCGAAATCAAAAGTCTGATGCTTAACCAACTGAGCCACCCAGGCGCCCCTAGATTTTCATCCTTTTTAGGGCTGACTACTACTCCATCGGATGGATAGACCACACCTTCTTTATCCATTCATCCTCCTGGACACTTGGGTTGCTTCCATCTTTTGGCTTGTGTGTGTTTTGCTGCTGTGAACATGGGTGTACAAATGTCTGTTCATATTTTGCTTTTTTACTTAACTATTAGGGATCTTTTCATACTGTTCTTTTCTCTGGAAAATAGTATCATCAAGTTTATTGGGATGGGATGTATTTATTAAAATGGCATCCTGAGTGTTCACTAACATTGGAGAATTTGTTTTATGTTACATATTATAGAATGAGATTTATAGAATACTTTTAAGGGAAAGGATTTTATCTTCTAATTTTTTCATTTCAATTTATCATTTTTAGATGTGGCCATTTAGATAGTGCTCTGAATGAAGCTACCAGTCGTGTGAGAACACTTGAAAATAAGAATAACTTACTGGAAATAGAAGTCGTAAGTACTCTTTTGTTGTTTAGTGGCTTAATGTTAAAAACTGAAACCTTTTTGTTAATTGAACTTTAGAGACTAATTAATAGTTTTATAAAAACATTGACTATGTGGGGTTTTTTTGTTGTTGTTAGGATGTCTTATTGTTTATATTTTGAATACTGCTGGCTTCCTATGATATGATAAACTTTTACACTTTAAAATTTTTATTTTTTTTATTGGGATATAATTTACATATCATAAAACTCACTGTTTGGAAGTGTATAATTCTGTGGTTTTTAGAGTATTTGCAGACTTGTGCAACCATCACCATAGTTAGTTTTAGAATATTTTCTCATTCAGAAAGAAACCCTGAACCCCTTCACCATCAGCCTTTCCCTCCTAACTCCAAAACTCCTTCTCCCCAGCCCCTAGCAACCACTACCCTACTTTCTGTTCTTTGGATTTGCCTATTCTGAACATTGGTGTAAATGGAATCACATATATGACCTTTCGTGTCTGGCTTCTTTCACTTAGCACTTAGCTTTCAAGGTTTATCCACGTTGTAGCATGAATTGGTATTTCATTATTTTTTAGGGCTAAGTAACATTTCGTTGTAGGGATAGACCATATTTATCCATTCATCAGATGATGGATGTTTTGGTTTTCATTTTTTGGACATTATGAATGATAGTGCTATGAATATTTGTATACAAGATTTTATGTGGACTTATGTTTTTAATTTTCTTGGATGTATAACTGGAATGCATAAACTTAAAAAAAATTTTTCATGCATTACCAAGTTTTATTCTTTTGCATGTAACCTTATAAGTAATGTTTTGATGGAAGATGCCAGTTATATTCTGTGCACTGTTTCTTTGTCTTTCTTTGATGTGTTTTTAGTTGTCTTTGTCTCCTGAACTGAAAGCTTCTCGAAGTCAGGGATTTGTCCTTCTTGCTAATCTTATATTTCTGGCACCACAGTGCCTGGCACCTAGTGGATATTTAAGAAATGATTGTTGAATGAATACTAACATATCAGATGTGCTTTGAATTTTCTCTTTTATTTTCCTAGTAAGAGAGAATAGCGTAAGAAATGCTTTATTATTCTCTAAATATTAATGTGGGGCAACAGATTCCACCTGTGCTTTCAGAATCATTTTCCTGATAGCCATGGTTATTTTTTTCATGAAAGTGACCTATAGGTGAGTTCAGCATTATAATGCCTCAAACAGTGGTTTTGTGTCTATACTTCATGATAATCTAATGAAGCTGTTTTTTTCTTTATTTATTTTAAAGATTTTATTTTTAAGTAAACGTACCCAGTGTGAGGCTCGAACTTACAACCCCAAGATCAAGAGGAGCCCCTGAAGCCAGGAGCCCCTGAAGCTGTTATTTTAGTAGAGTAATCCTTTTTAGTCTTCATCCCAACGCACAACAAAATATTAAGGCTTTTTTTTTTTAAAGATGTAATTAATTATTTTATTTGACAGAGAGAATGGGAGGGGGGAGAGAGAGAGAGAGTACAAGCAGGGGGAGTGGCAGGCAGAGGGAGAGGGAGAAGCAGGCTCTCTGCTGAGCAGGGAGCCCAATGTGGGGCTTAAACCCTGGACCCTGGGATCATGACCTGAACCAAAGGCAGACACTTAACTGACTGAGCCACCCAGGCACCCCACAAAATATTAAATTTGTGATTCCCATTTGTAGGTTTTTTTTTTTTTAAAGATTTTATTTATTTATTCGACAGAGATAGAGACAGTCAGTGAGAGAGGGAACACAAGCAGGGGGAGTGGGAGAGGAGGAAGCAGGCTCATAGCAGAAGGAGCCTGATGTGGGGCTCGATCCCATAACGCCAGGATCACGCCCTGAGCCGAAGGCAGGCGCTCAACCGCTGTGCCACCTAGGCGCCCCTCCCATTTGTAGGTTTTATTTTATTTTTTTCCTTCTATAGTTTATTTATCTTATTATTTTCCTTTCATAGTTTAATGCCCACAATTTGTTAACTGCTATTTTTTTTTATTAAAAGCAGTTTATTATCTTTGTTTTTATTTTGTAGAGTGATTTCAGAGAACGCTTCAATGCAGCCAGCAATGCTTCCAAAATTTTGCAGGAACGGATTGAGGAAATGAGAACAAGTAATAAAGAAAAAGACAATACCATCATTCGACTAAAATCTCGACTGCAGGATTTAGAAGAAGCGTTTGAGAATGCTTACAAACTCTCAGATGAGAAAGAAGCGAGACTGAAACAAGAAAACAAAATGTTTCAAGATGTAAGTGACAAATAATGGAAACTTAACGACGGGTAGGCTAAAAGTAATTTTAGATGTTATACTCTTACAGGCAATTATGACTTTTTCCAAGTTTATTTTTGTTTTATGGAACTTTGCTGTAGCTGCAAATATATACCCTCCGAATTGAGTCAGTTGGGTCTTATCTTGAAGCAGGAAGTCAGCTTTCAGAGCTGTGGTGTCACTCCCACGCCTTTCTGACTCTAGCAGGTCAACTTTTGAGCTATCTTAAATTGACATCTGTGTTGCTGGATGGGTAAAATGAACCAGATTTAGAATAGGTTTGATTGAATATTTTCACTTTGCTATAATGTCACTTAAAATTTGGATTTGTATAACATTAAGACTGCATTGGGTTTGGGGTTGTGTATTTTTTTCTCAGGTTTTTCTTGATATCCTTTGTCATGGTACATAAAAAAAAATCTGAAAGTATTTCAGCTGTTGAATTTTCTTCCTGATAGCTTTAGATTATTGTTGCTTTGATTTTTGTTGTTGTTGTTGCTTTGATTTTTTACATTTGTTTTCATGAAGGTAATACCTGTAAATGGTTTAAATAGTCAAATCTCAAATGAAAAACGGCAGTCTTCTCCACCTTCCCCTACCTTGGTTTCCCCTACCTTAGAAGTCCTACTGTCAGCTCTTTTAGCGATTTCTTCTAGCATTTTTCTCCATGTTTCTATGTAACAAACTTATAATGCTCTTTCTTTTTTTCCTCCATCAATTTCAGACATTATATATTGACTTCCTTCTGTGCAAGGAAGATCACAGTTTAGTATTTTTACACCATTTGCTCCCAATGCAAACACTTCTTTCTCTCCTTTCAGTGTGATTAATAAATTAAATTGATTCTAAGAAGCTGTTCTTTTATATTTTAGCAATTCAGAAATTGGTATACATCTTTATACCATGGTGTTATATTTTAATTGACAGCATTTCTTTTTTCTTTTAGTAGTAATAGTAAATAAAGTAATGGTTTGATTTCTAGTCAGTGATGTCTTAGATTTGAAATAAGATGGATTATCATTTACAGTTAAATCAGTATTCAGTATTTCTTATTGTCTGTATAAATATTGTTCAGAGCTAAGCTGCAGTATACAGTGATTTACATTTCCTTTCTCTAACAACTTGTATTTTTCCTGGAATTGGTAATTGGCTTTTTTTTTTAACCTGCTTGGTATCCTGTGTTTAGCACTTACTCCCACCTCCAGATACTTTTGCTTCATTATGAGCTGGTTGCTCTTGAGGTCCAATACACAGATGTCTAGGACTTGACTTCATCATCATCCTGGGGATGGTCTTTGCTTGTTTCCTCTATTGGATCTCTCTCTGTCTCTTTTTTTTTTATGATTTTTATTTGTTTATTTTAGAGAGGGAGAGAGCAGGGGGAGGAGAAGAGAGAGAGGGACAAGCAGACTGTGTGCTGAGTGCAGAGCCTGACAAGGGGCTTGATCCCAAGACCCTGAGATCATGACCTGAGTCGAAATCAAGAGTTGGACGCTTAGCCGACTGAGCCACCAAGGAGCCCCATGGATCTTTTGTGTGCATCCTGTGTCTTCGTTCTTGGTTTAATTCTGTGTTTTGCTAAAGTATGTCCCCTGAGAAAAGAATACATGGGAGATGAATTCTGAAGCCTTCCATATTTGAAAACATTTATAGTTTGCAGGCACACTTTTAAAAAAACACTTTATTTTTTAAAGCAGTTTTGGATTTACAGAAAAATTGAGAGCATAGTGCAGTGTTCCCACCCTGCGCAGTTCACTTGTTGTTAATGTTTTATATTAGTATGGTATGTTTGCAACAATTAATGAACCAATATTGATACATAATTATTAAGTAAATTCCATAACATATTTAGGTTTCCTTTGTTTTTACCTAATGTTCTTTTCCTGTTCCAGGATCCTGTATTACATTTAGGTATCACGTCTCCTTAGGCTCTTTTTGGCTGTGACAGTTTCTCAGACTTTCCTTGTTTTTGATGACCCTAGACAGTTTTAAGGAGGACTGATCAGGAATTTTGTTGGATGTCCTTGGGATTTGTCTGATGTTTTTCTCATGCTTTGACTGTAGTTATGGGATATTGGGAGGAAAACCACAGAGGTAAAGTACCATTTTCAGCATATCGTATCAACAAGCCCTGTTTTTTTTATTTCCTTACTGTCAGTAAAGTCTCAGGAGAGAGTGGATATAAATACTCTGTTCGGTATGTCATATTTGATTAGAACTTCACAAGGTTTTGGTTATTACTGTTCTTGTTCATGTATATTAACAATATAATTTTTGTGTGTGAATACATGATGAGATCCTGATTTTTAAGACTCCTTGTATGTTTTACTTTTTTTTTTTTAAGATTTTATTTATTTATTTGAGAGAAAGAAAGTATAAGCAGCGTGAGGGGCAGGGGGACTAAGCAGACTCCTTGCCAAGTGAGGAGCCTGACGAGGGGCTCTCTCCCAGGACCCTGAGATCATGACCTGAGTTGAAGTCAGACACTTGACTGACTGAACCACCCAGGCTCCCCTTGTACGTTTACTTTGACATAATACCAGAATTACAGAAAGTTGCAAGAATTGTATAAAAACTTTTCATATACCTTTTTTTTTTTAAGATTTTATTTATTTATTTGAGAGAGCAGAGTGAGAGAAAGAGAGCACAAGCTAAGGGGAGCAGCAGAGGGAGAGGGAGAAACAAGACTACCCTCTGAGCAGGGAGCCTGATGCAGGGCTCGATCCCAGGACCATGGGATCATGACCTGAGCTGAAGGCAGATGCTTAACCGACTGAGCCACCCAGGCACCCCTCTATATACCTTTCATCTCGATTCTAAATATTTTTTTAAAAAGATTTTATTTATTTGAGAGAGAGAGAGCGTGCGTGCGCATGAGTGGGGGGAGGGCAGAGGGAGAGGAACAAGCAGACTCCCGGCTAAGCAGGGAGCTTGATGCTGGTCTCTGTCCCAGGACCCTGAGATCATGACCTGAGGCGAAGTCAGATGCTTAACTGACTGAGCCCACCCAGGTACATCTTGATTTGAAGTCTTAACATTTAACAATATGTGCTTTATCATTCTTTCAGTGGTTCCATGTGGCTGTGGCTGCCCTGTTGGACAGTGCAGATATAGAGAACACTTCCAGTGGTGCAGAAAGTTGTGTTGGACAGCACTGTTGTAGAATGTTCTTCAGTTTGGGTCTGTGTTTTGCACAATCAGGTTCAGGTTGTTAGAATGAATGCACAGGAATACCACGGAAGGAAGCCGAGCTTTTCTTAGCACATCCTATCAGAAGGCACACGTTAACGTTGTGTATTAATCCTGATCTCTTGGTTTCAGGTGGTGTTTGCCAGGTTTCTCCACTGTAAAGTTCTGTCTCCCCATTTGGAATTATTAGTATTAGGGGATATGTATATGTATTTTTAAACATTTTTAATTTCAATTTAGTTAATTAGCATATAATGTATTATTGGTTTCAGAGGCATAGGCCCTTGATTCATTAGTCTTATATAATACCCAGTGCTCATATCACATGTCCTCCTTAATGTCCATCACCGAGTTACGCCATCCCCTCCTCCCCTCCCCTCCAGCAACCCTCAGTTTGTTTCCTATGACTAAGAGTCTCTTATGGTTTGTCTTAGTGTCTGGTTTCATCTTGTTTTATTTTTTCTTCTTTTCCCCTATGATTCTCTGTTTTGTTTCTTAAATTCCACGTAAGAGTGAGATCATATGATACCATATTATCATATGATAATTGTCTTTCTCTGATTGACTTATTTTGCTTAGCATAATACCCTCTAGTTTCATCCACATTGTTGCAAATGGCAAGATTTCATATTTTTTGATGGCTTCATAATATTCCATTGTGTGTGTGTGTGTGTGTGTGTGTGTTGTGTGTGTGTATGTGTATATATATGTGTGTGTGTGTGTGTGTATACACACCACATCGTCTTTATCCCTTCATCTGTTGATGGACATCTGGGCTATTTCCATAGTTTGGCTTTTTTTTTTTTTTAAAGGTTTTATTTATTTATTTGAGAGAGAGAGAGATAGCCAGTGAGAGAGGGAACACAAGCAGGGGAAGTGGGAGAGGAAGAAGCAGGCTCCCAGCTGAGGAGCCTGATGTGGGACTCGATCCCAGAGCTCTAGGATCATGCCCTGAGCCGAAGGCAGACGCTTAACGACTGAGCCACCCAGGAGTCCCATAGTTTGGCTCTTGTGGACATTGTTGCTATAAACATTGGGGTGCAAGTGCCCCTCGGATCACTGCATTTGTATCTTTTGGGTAAACACCCAGTAGTAAAATTTGCTGGGTCATAGGGTAGCTCTATTTTCAACTTTTTGGGGAACCTACGTACTGTTTTCCAGAGTGGCTGCACCAGCTTGCATTTCCACCAACACTGTAGGAGGGTTCTATTAGGGGATATTTTAAGTCTTTGTAAATCACCTTTTTCTCATCAAACTTTTACCCACTAGCTTTAGTGTCCACTGAGGAGTCTTTTCTGAAACAAGTAATTACTGTTGTGGTTGCCAAATGGTGGTTCTTCTATTACTCCTATATTTTACGGAAAGGAGGAGCTCTCCACTCTGTTATTTATTTATATTCGTGTGGACTCACAAATTCTTATTTTGTTCAGTGAGTTACAGTTCTTTTTGTTGTTGTTGTTGTTATTTTGTTACTTGCATTGTCCTAGTTTTGGCCGGTAGGGTAAGTGTCAGGCTGGCTGACTCCTATGTCCTTTGGACATGTTCGTGTCATTCTCTGAGCATTATCCGGCGAGATATTCCAGGCTCATCTTGTACTTTCCCAGTCCCAACCATAAATCAGTCATTTTTCCGTGGAGGCATGGTTCCTTTAGGTGGAAAATGATATTTAGAAATGAAGATCTAGCACTAGGTATGTTCATTGCTACTGGGATGCCATCTTTTTTTTTTTTTTTTTTAAGATTTTATTTATTTATTTGACAGAGATAGAAACAGCCAGCGAGAGAGGGAACACAAGCAGGGGGAGTGGGAGAGAAAGAAGCAGGCTCATAGTGAAGGAGCCTGATGTGGGGCTCGATCCCATAACGCCAGGATCACGCCCTGAGCCGAAGGCAGACGCTTAACCGCTGTGCCACCCAGGCGCCCCTGGATGCCATCTTTTTTAATTATTCATAAACTCACTGCAGTTATGTTGGAGTAACAGGAAACAGCACGGAATCGTTGGAATGTTGTTTTGAGCTGAAATTATATTAATATTGCGAGTGGTAACACTGTCTTCCTTTGTATTTATCATGTCAAATATTTCAAGCATAGAGAAGAGTATACAAAGTAATATATAGCACATCCACATACCAGCTGTCTGTAAATACAATTGAAATACTCTCTTCTATTCCTTTCTCTCCTACTTGCTGTGCTGAATATGCTGTTGGTTTTCCCCATGGATTTCTGCTTTTGCTCCATATGCATGGATTTATAAACAATATATAGTAATGTTTTATGTGTCCTTAAACTATATATGAATTGTATTGTACCACATATACTTTTGTGCAACCTGGTTTTTTTGTAGCACTGTTTCTGAGATTTACCATATTGATACGTGCTGCTTTTATTCATTTTTATTTAAACATATTTGAAGTTTTTCAGGTATATGAAAAGAATATTACATGTGGACCCACCACTCATCTTCAGATTTAAAATACTACAGATACAGTCCCGCTCCCCTCCCCGACCCAGCACCCATTTCTGATCACCCTGCCTTCCTGGGAGTGACTGATCGGAACAGTGTGAATGTCTTCCCATGTCTGTGTCTTACACGTGCATATACGCTTTATCAGTGTTGGTTGGCATAGTGTCGAGCTTTTTATAAATGCTGTCACACTGTTTACTATTCTGCAGCTTTTTTCATTGGTAAGATTTATTCAGGCAGATGCATTAGCACTCGTTCATTTGTTCTCATCCTGTGTATTCTACTCACACTGAATCTTCCACAATTATCTGTTTTCCTCTTGCCAGTTTCTTTATATTGCTCTCCAGAGCAACAGGGCCATGAACATTCCTGAACAGGCTCCTTGTACAGACCTGTGCAAGTACCTCTTGGGTATTATTGCAGTTACCAGAGTCACAGCACAGGTGACCCCAAAACTGTACATGCTGTGCTCATGGACTCAGTAGTCTGGGGACTCGGACTGGGCACAGCAGGGACAGCTTGTCTCTGCTCTGCAACCTCTAGGACCTCAGCTGGAATTTCAAAGGCTGGGGGCTGGTTGTTGATGATGGCTGTCGACTAAGGCTGCTTTCCTTCTCCATGTGGGCTAGTTTGGCTTCTTTGAAGCATGACGACTGAGTGCCACAGACCAGCGTCCTGAAGGAGTGTCCTGACAGCCATTAGCCTTTTATGACCCAGCCCTGGAAATCCTTCGGCATCATTTCTGTCTCATTTCATTTGTTAAATAATCTCAAAGGCCTGCCCAGGTTCAAGGGAAGAAGAAATGGATACCACCTCTAGATGGGGTGTGGCCAGGTTCTGGAAGACCTTGTGTGAGCAGAAATTGCTGCTGCCATTTTGGGGATATACAGTCTGTCCCATGAGCCTGTGTACCTCTGTGTGTAGTGGCTGGGACTTAGAATATGAACACTGTCATCTTCATCAGGTAGTGCTAAATTGCTCTCTGAAATGGTTGTACTAGTTCATTTTCCCACCAGTAATGTATGAGAATTCTTATTTTCCAGATTATTTCCAGTGCTTGCTATTGTCAGGCCTCTTCCGGTCTGGTGGATGTGAAATGGTTAATTAATATGTATTGCAGGTCTCTTCTCTTGGCTTGTGGCTTGCATTTCACCTGGTGTTGCCTTTTATGGGGTACTCCTTTTGTATTTTGTTTTATTTTAACCAGCCGTTTGGTTAGGGAACCTCCAGATGTGATTATGTGGAGGTCTTTTTTCTGGCATTGTTTGGTTTTCCCAAGGAAGAGTCGCCCAGTCTCTTGTCTGGGACCTTTCAGTCAGGCTCTGGTGGCAGTGAGGGTTGGGGAGCCAAGGCTTTTGTTTTTGTTTTTGTTTTTGTTTTTAAGATTTTTATTTATTTATTTGACAGAGAGAGAGACAGCCAGCGAGAGAGGGAACACAAGCAGGGGGAGTGGGAGAGGAAGAAGCAGGCTCATAGCAGAGGAGCCTGATGTGGGGCTCGATCCCAGAACGCCAGGATCACGCCCTGAGCCGAAGGCAGACGCCCAACCGCTGTGCCACCCAGGCACCCCTTGTTTTTGTTTTTGTTTTTTTAACTTTTCCTTAGTCAAAATCTCCTTATTTCTTTGCTTCCTCCACCTGTTAGACTTGGGTTTCCAGAGTGGCATTTGCCTGTCATTCACATTTCCTGTGTCCTGTCACCTGGCTGGCCAGTCCACTGCTGTCAGACGCTCTAACCACTCAACTTAAGGACTTTTAACCAGCTCCCTTTGGTCAGCCTATGCTTTCACCCTGTCTACTGCTGAAGCTGATATTCAGGTCCTGAGCCTCTCAGGGTTATGAAGATAGCAGCCCCCTTACTGTCAGCATCTCCTATGCAGGCGCTGACGCTTCTAGCCTCCTCCGCCTTGTTACAGCCTCACTGAGATTGCTCCTTTGGGGCGCTCAACTCTTGATTTCTCTGTAACTGCCTCATGGTTACTTTACTGGGATCTTGGGATAAAAAGAAAATTATTTGAATCTGTCTTCTTTAATAAGTCTCACATATATGTATTTTTTTATTTTATTTTATTTATTTATTTATTTATTTATTTATTTTTTTAAGATTTTATTATTTATTCAACAGAGATAGAGACAGCCAGTGAGAGAGGGAACACAAGCAGGGGGAGTGGGAGAGGAAGAAGCAGGCTCATAGCAGAGGAGCCTGACGTGGGGCTCGATCCCACAACGCCGGGATCACGCCCTGAGCCGAAGGCAGACGCTTAACCGCTGTGCCACCCAGGCGCCCCTTTTTTTTTTTTTTTTTTTTTTTTTTTTTTTTTTTTTTTTTTTTTTTTTTTTTTTTTTTTTAATTTTTTTATTTATTTTTTTATTTTTTTATTTTTTTTTCACATATATGTATTTTTTTAAAAGATTACCTAATTATATTAGACTTGGGACTGTGCCTTTACTCTGTGGAATTTATCAAAAAGAAATGTACAATTCAAAAAAGAATGCAAATTTTAATCTTTTAAAATACTGCTTACTTAAAGGGTCTTGACTTGTATAATTTTTGTCTTTATTTGAAACAAATTCGAACTTACAGAAAACTTGTAAGAATGGTCCTATTCCTTTTACCTAGGATCACAGTTGTTAACATTTTGCCATATTTGCTTTATCACCTCCTATATATATATGTATATACATATATATATGTTCACACGTGCATTTTTTTTTTCTTGAACAATTTTAGAGTAAGTTGTAGACATTATGCCCCTTTACCCCTACCTTTTGGTATGTATTTCCTAAGAACAAGGGCCTTCCGTACATAGTCACAGAACAATCAAAGTAAAGAAATCAAATGTGCAATTCACATGCAAATTATCATTTTATGGCACTTTTCCCAGTTCAGGATCCAACCCAGAATCATGCCTTATATTCACTCCTCTTATCTCTTTAGTTGCCTTCAGTCTGGAACAGAGTGTTAACCTTTCTATTTCAAGACCTTAGCATTTTTGAAGAGTATGGGCAGCTCTTTTATAGAGGATCTCTGGGTTGATATTATAATGTTTAATTTTGTGATACATTTCTTTGTTTTTCCTTGTAGCTCTTAGGAGAGTATGAGTCCCTTGGAAAAGAACACGAAAGAGTAAAGGTAATGGTTGTTGATTCATGTTCTGAGCTTCATGGAGGGGCAGAAGCACTGGGTTGGAAATGAAGAAGGCTGACCCTTTATCCCCCTCTATTCTCCCCATCCTCCATCCCCATCTAGCTGCTTGAGTTAGACCACTCACTTCATCTTCTTTGTCAATATCCTTATTTTCAAATATTTTCCCACTTAAGTCATAAATTTTCGGATGTGTTAACAAATATTGAGAATGGCTATTGCATTTGAGATGAGTTGAGGTGAAATTTTTAGAAGAGTATAAGGTATGATATAGATGTAAATAAGTATTAATATTTGAATATGAAGTTTTTTAAAGCATTCACTTTTTGTGGGGTTGTTTGATTTTACTGATTATGTTTGATTTCTTAATGAAAACTTTGTTTGGGAACTACATATTTGAATTCAGTGAAACTCTGCAGTGATGCTGTCAGTGGGGTCCAGAGTATTTCTGTTGCATAGAATACAGGGCTGTGGTTATTCAAGGTTAGCGGAAGGCAGGCAGGCGTCCTGGGGACCCAGGAACCAGTCAGGACATCTGAAATCTCACCACCACAGGTATCTGTTTTGCCATTTACTAAGGTTTTTAGGCAAGTTGTGGTTAAAACATGTCCATTTTAACACTGGATTGCTTGTAATCAAGCACCGCGTAATAGACTATACCTATTACTACAGGGGCTATACGTACAGCTATTTGTATAAGCCAGTGTTTTGCTCTCTGTTTTTCCCTTGAATTACGTATACTGGCTCATGATTGATGCTGTATTTGCTGGGTATCTGCATAATTTTTTTTGTAGTTCTCTGGTATAGCCTTAGACTGGTTTCATATTACGTATTTTAAAATAAAAGGAATATATCCTGACTATTTCAGTTATTGAATTTTCCCTTTATCTTCATAGGATACACTGAATACAACTGAGAACAAATTGCTTGATGCACATACTCAGATTTCTGATTTGAAAAGGTAAAATGTAAATTATCTTACTAATAAGACAAGTATGCCTCTTTTGTTCTTTTAGCATTTAAATATGTAAGCATTTAAATATGTATACTGAAAGCAATGAAAAAAAAGTTTTTCTTGAGGATTTTTAGGTACTTTGAGATCAGGTTTTATCTTAATCTTCCCCTGACCTGGAAATACTTTTGATTTGAGCCAAAGAAGATTTTTAAACGATTAGAGTATATTGGTGGTTGTGCTTGAGAAGTGTGCGTTTCCGGAAACATTGTGTGTTTTGTCAGCATAGCAAAATCTAAATGATACTAAGCCATTGAAAATCTATCAAAAAAAAAAAAAAAAGAGCATTTTAACAGGCAGTCCAGGTCACCAAATTATATTTGTGCTTCCAAAAGAAAACAGCGTTCACCCCAACTTTATGACCATCTGCTTTCTTAAAAACCTGTTTTGGGGAGTATATTCATGATCTGATTTGCTTAATTAGATAGAAACAGAGTCATAAATGGTCCCTATGCAAATGATATTTCTAATTGGCTTTGGAGCATGTTTTGTATTTGTATTTGGAGATGGGTCCCTTATTTGGAGATTTTACTACATTCCTCAGGACTTCACATCGGGGACAACGTGAACGCTGTCTGGCCTTCTCATCTGCTCAAGTCTTTTCTGTGATGCATTCAGTTCTGATAGCTTCCTTATCAGATTGGCATAAAGCATCAGCCCGTTAGGGCTGTTCTTTCTCAAACCTTCTTGCATCAGGGTAGGCAAGAATTTGAGCTTAAAAGATGAGACGAAGGCATGTGCAAAGTTTAAAAGAACAGACAGAATGCCAAGATAACCTCAAAACAATTAATTGGCCAGGCTCCTATTTTCTGTTGGTAAACTTGAAAATAGGCTTTTATTCTGAACATGGCACAGATGAGGTGAGTTTCCCATAGACAGAGAGTTTTCAGGATAGTTTAACCTCTGTGTCTTTTAAAAATTAGGAAGTTCTTACTAGCTCTTTTATTAGATATTAAACCTGCTTCCTTTTTTGTGAAAACATTACCTGTCTATATTTTGTAAGTGTGACTATATATGCTTAGAATTAAACATGTTAGAATTGCAATTTATTTGAATAGTTGAATTTATTTTTTTACTTTATACCATGTGTTATGATCCGTAGTCAAATTTATAATTTTTTTTAACTTATCTATATAAAGTCCATTTGTTGTTTCCTTTTCCTTCAATTGTAGTATATGGAGTGTTTATTTGTAGAGTTTAATGTATTTGCCTTATCAGTTTATGTTCCAATTTTGTTCAGCTTTTTGAAGCTTACTGGTGGCATTTTATTATGAAAACAGGCTTACAGACTAGCAGTTCTTTTGTCACTCCTTTTCTAGAAGCATCTGTTAAATAAGTAATTTGTAGTTGAGCTATATATTAAATTGTGTACTTAATTTATCTTATTACTTTTGAATTAGAACAATTTCAAAACTTGAAGCTCAGGTCAAGCAAGTAGAGCATGAAAATATGTTAAGTCTTCGCCATAATTCTAAAACTCCCATGAGATCCTCACGTGCCAAGTAAGTTATTTTGTTTAATCTCTCTAAAGCTAGAAATAGGTGCACCCTTTGAACTGAGAAGCTCATCTGTCTAAGTCATAAGGAAGTCAGAGTTAAATGTCATTATAGAACTTAGATGTGTAAAAACATCTAATTATGGGGCGCCTGGCTGGCTCACTCAGTAGAGCGTGCGACTCTTGATCTCAGGGTGGTGAGTTGGAGCCTCATGTTGGGTGCAGAGCTTACTTAAAAAACAAAAAAGTAAAACCATCTAATTATTAGATAGCATAAAACCTCTCATGCGGAGGCATTTGCCAAAAGGTGGAAATAGAATCAGATTGGGTGTAAAGAGACCTGGAATATTTTGTTTGTTGACTCTGCCCAGCTGGGTGACCTTAGGCAAATCACTTACTTTTTTTTGGAGCTCAATTTTATTATCTCTAAAAACAAGGACATTGGGCTAGAACATCTCAAAAGGTCTTTTAGCCCTAAAATTCCAGAAATTTTATTCCTATGTTAATGGGCAGACCTATGAAGATAGATCTTCATTTTTGCATGGATTTTTCTTTTTAGTTCTTTTAGTTATTCAAAATTGGCTTTTCTATAATCTCAGAGCATTATCTTGATAATACATGTATAGAATAATTTTTTTCATATTAGATTGTTTTTTTTTTTTTTTTAAGATTTTATTTATTTATTTGACAGAGAGAGACAGCCAGCAAGAGAGGGAACACAAAGGGGGAGTGGGAGAGGAAGAAGCAGGCTCCTCGCGGAGGAGCCTGATGTGGGGCTCGATCCCATAACGCGGGGATCACGCCCTGAGCTGAAGGCAGATGCTTAACGACTTCGCCACCCAGGCGCCCCTAGATTGGTTTTTATTATGATTTTGTAAAGAATACTAAATGAGAAAATCATAAGGTTATAATATTGATGTGTATGAGAAAGATGGTTAAATTGTGAATTTTAACCTTTCTAAGTCATTGTCAAATGAGAAACTTTCTCTGGATCTTTGTTCATTGACCTTAAGTTAGAACATAGTGAATTATTTAAAGAAAAAATTTTGTAGGTTACTGAAATCGAACGTTTGAGAGAGAACAGGAGTGGGGTGAGATTGGGGTCAAGGAAGGCCTTTCTGTAGAGGTGACTTGTAAGCAGGGAGGTAAGCCCTGTGCTGAGTTGTTGGTGTGGGAGGCATGAGGGAGGGGCATGTTCCAGGCAGAGAAATGAGCTTTACTATGTCCTGAGGTAGGAAAGAGCTTAACATGTTTAAAGAACCTGGAGGAAGCTTGTGTGGCCTGAGTATTGCCTGCAAGGGGTAAAGTAGTTCCAGATGAAAGCATAGACTGTCATACATGGCTTTCTAAGCCATGGTCAAGAGTTTGGATTTTACTCTAAGTCTGTTGGGAAGCCTTTTAATGGTTTTATGTGGTAAAATTAGGTCATCTGATTCTTTTCTTTTCTTTTTTCTTTTCTTTTCTTTTCTTTTCTTTTCTTTTCTTT
>NC_048229.1:6016827-6037123 GCF_002007445.2 Ailuropoda melanoleuca
TTTCTTTCTTTCTTTCTTTCTTTCTTTCTTTCTTTCTTTCTTTCCTTCCTTCCTTCCTTCCTTCCTTCCTTCCTTCCTTCCTTCTTTCTTTCTTTTTCTTCCTTCCTTCCTTCCTTCCTTCCTTCCTTCTTCTCTTCTCTCTTTTCTTTTCTTTTCTTTTCTTTTCTTTTCTTTTCTTTTCTTTTCTTTTCTTTTCTTTTTTCTTCTTTCTCTCGTGTGTGCACCCAAATGGGGTGGGACGGGCAGAGGGAGAGAGAGAGAATGTTAAGGAGGCTCCATGCTCAGTGCAGAGCCCAATGTGGGGCTCAGTCTCATGACCCTGATATCATGATCTGAGCTGAAATCAGGAGTCGGATGCTTAACCGACTGAGCTATCCAGGCACCCCTGATTTCTATTTTTTAATGCACCTGCCATGAGGAGAAGATGTAGAGGAAAAGTAGAAGCAGACACACTAATTAGGCGATTATAGTGTTAGGAGAGATGGTGTTCACTGGGTGGTGGCCATAGAAATGGGTGGTGGCCATAGAAATGGACAGAAGAGAAGAGTCTGAGACAGATTCCAGAGGTAGAATCCACAGAACATGGTTAAGAATGAGATGACAAGATAAGAAGGGGAGGTGTCTGATAACACCTTGGTTTCTGTCTTGAGCAAGTCAGGGTGCCATATATTGAACTAGGGAAGAAAGGGGAAGAGAAGACCATGGGGTAAGGATCAGAATTTCCATTTCGAATATTTTAGTTTGAGATTCATACGAATTCCAAGTGGGAATCAAGCAGATGGTTATAAATTTACATATGGAGCTCAGAAATAAGGTCTGAGGCTGGAATTACAAATTTTAGAATTATCATTCTGTAGCACTTGACTCTGGGATAGATGATGGGTGTGTGGTGGGAGGTTGATGTAGGATGAAGCTCTGAGGAGCCCCGATGTCTTGATGTCGGGGGCAGAAGGAGTTGGCACAAGAACCCGAGAAGGAGCTGCCAGGGCACTCGGAGGATCCCTAAAGTGGCCAGCGTTGTGGATGATGCTGAGAGAGAAAGGGAGGGGACTGGTGACCCCTAGGTGCGCTGGCCAGGCCTTGATGGCCTGGAGAGTGGTTTGCGTGGAGGGATGGATGTGAACATCTGTTGGGAGTGTTGTGTAGAATGAGTGAAAGCAGCCCATATGTCTAACAGCTGGAACGTTAATACACTGTGATATATTTATGCTTGGTGCCACGTAGTGCGATGGTGCACACATTAGATCAGGGATTGGCAAGCACAGCCCCAGCCCAAGTCCAGCCAGCCTCTCATGTTTGTAGGGTCTGTGAGCAAAGAGTGGTTTTTATGTTGTTAAACGTTTGGAAAAAAATCAAAGAATAATATTTCATATGGGTGAAAATTATATGAAATTCAAATTTCAATGTCCGTAAATAAAGTTTATTCATTTACTTATTGTCTGGCTGCTTTGCGTTACAGTGGCGAATTTGAGTACTTTGCAACAGAGACCATCTGGCCCGTAAAACCTGTTTATTAAAATAAAACAAAAAACCTATGTATTATCTGACTCTTTATAGGAAAAATTTGCCAACCACTTAAGTTGATCATTAATGTAGTTTAATCTTTTTTTTTTTTAAGATTTATTTATTTATTTGAGAGAGAGAGAGAGCACAAGTGGGAGAGGGAGAGGGAGAGAGAATCTCAAGCCAACTTCACGCTGAGCGCAGAGCCCATTGTGCTGAGCGCGGAGCCCAGTGCCAGGCTTGATCTCACAACCATGAGATCACAACCTGAGCTGAAGCCAAGAGTTGGACACTTAACTGACTGTGCCGCCCAGACGCCCCTAACATGGTTTAATCTTAAGAACATAATTTGAAACAATAAAAAAACAGTTGCAGAAGTAGTAGGACACTATTTATATTGACTTAAGCATTTAGAACGTATCTTACAGGTTCATACAGAAGTAATAAAAGTATAATGACATGTATGGAATGCTGAGTACAAATTGAGTGGAAGTGGTAGCTGACCACTTACACTAGGGTTATGATATAGGAGGAATGATGCTGCGCAGGTACACAGGGCATGTGGGTTGTATCTGTAGTGTTGTACTGTTTAACGGAAATAGAGCAAACAA
Source organism: Ailuropoda melanoleuca (assembly GCF_002007445.2). Taxonomy (NCBI): domain Eukaryota; kingdom Metazoa; phylum Chordata; class Mammalia; order Carnivora; family Ursidae; genus Ailuropoda; species Ailuropoda melanoleuca. Next base: position 6,018,942 of record NC_048229.1, read on the forward strand.
GGTTCATAAGCAGACGGTTGGTGCGTGAGTATAATCTGTATGTCTGGGCGTGCTTGAAATATTTTATATTTTAAGTGAACAGGAACCAATAAGGGATTAGTATCCAGGATATAAAGAACTATAAATCAATAAGAAAAATTTTCGGGGGTGCCCGGGTGGCTCAGTTGTTAGGTGTCTGCCTTTGGCTCGGGGCGTGATCCCGGGGTCCTGGGATTGAGCCCCACATCGGGCTCTTCCACTGGAGGCCTGCTTCTTCCTCTCCCACTCCCCCTGCTTGTGTTCCCTCTCTCGCTGGCTGTCTCTCTCGCTCTGTCAAATAAATAAATAAAATCTTTAAAAAAAAATAAATCAATAAATCAATAAGAAAATTTTCAATAGAAAAATGATAAAAGAATATGAACAAATGATTCACAGAAAAAGAAACCTCTAAATGGCTGATAAAATTGAAAAGGTGTTCACTTTACTAGTAATCAGAAAAATGCAAATTAAAACAAGCATTAGATACCACTCATACCATCAGTCAGGCCAGGCCAGACTCCAGCTCTAATTATTGTAAAATTTGGCAAAGATGTGAAGCAATAGGAACTCTCAAACTACTGGTTGGACTGAAAATCGATAAGCTCATCTGGAGCATGATTTGGTAATATCCAGTAAGACTGAAGATGTGTGCGCCCCAAATTCCACAGTTCTGGTTTTGGATATTTACCTCAGAGCAATTCCTACACATGTGCATGGTAGCATTGTTGAAAGGTGATGCATTAGAAACTGAAACAGCGACCAGCAGGAGAAAGGATCAGTAAGGCGTGTCATGTTTGTACTGCGGGTAAATGATTAAAATGATGCACCTGTCTGTGTTAACATGGAAAAATCTGAAACATGTTGAGTAGAAACAGCAGCATTAAAAGGACGTGTGCATTATGTGGACATAATTTAAAAAATACGAACGACCATATGTACAGAATCTTCTGTCTTACCATTGAAGACAAATACGGTAAGATGTTAGCATTTGTTAAAACCAAGTACAGGTGGGACGCCTGGATGGCTCAGTCAGTTAAGCGTCTGATTCGGCTCAGGTCATGATCCTGGGGTCCTGGGATTGAGCCCCACATCACGCTCCCTGGTTAGCGGGGAGTCTGCTTCTCCCTCTCCCCCTGAACCTCCCCACTTGTGCTCTCTCTTTCAAATAAATAAAATAAAATTAAATTAAATTAAAAAAAACAACTAAGTACAGTTGAGTGCTTGCAGTAGTCTTTGTAATTTTCTAAGAATGTTTGGAATGTTTCTTAATTTAAAAATTGAGGGGAAGATGGAAGGGAGTGACTGGGAGTTGAAATGAAAATGAGGAGGGATGTCCTAAGAATTTTGGCTATGGAAGGGAGCAGAGAGAGGAAGACACCTCTTGTCTCCTGGTTTCTTTTTTCCCTCCCAAGTGTGATTCGAGGTTATCAGCTGATGGGCAGAGCTGGGTGAGAGGTTTGAGGAGAGTGGAGACGGTGTAAGTGAGTCTTGTTGGAGAACTGGAGCTCGTTGATTACAGAAAGGCATGTTGTCAGCCAGTGTTGGGTGTCCACTGAGATGGTGATAGTGAGTCTGTGATGCTCGCCCAGGCTGCACAGTTGGGTGGCTTGCTTCCAGCAAAGCCCAAATGTTAGGACTGTAGACACTCAGGAGTGAGACCACCATGTTCCTCCAGGCTTAGGTCTCTGCTGCTAGTCGGGGATGATAGAAGGTGAGTGCGAAAAGGGGGTCAAGGCAGTGAGTAACTGTGCACCCTGGAGTAGATAGAGGGGAACTGGTAAAGCTAGGGGAGGAATTGATAAGTAGGAAATAGTGAGGCAGGGATCACAGTGGAGTCCCAGTGCCTTGGTGATACTTGAGCACCTTAGCCAGAAGAATCTTTGGAGTTGTGATGTCTTAAGGGGATGTGTTCTCTGATGATGATGAAGCCCAGTGAGTCCAGTGAGTATTCTCCAATGAGGGGTCGTGGCGAGTGAGCAGGACTCGAGTCCAGTCCTTGGAGAGAGGTCCAGGACAGCTCCTCCCTGTGGACACTGAAGTAGGAGGACAGGAGCAGGTGTGGAGAAGGGGAGAGCAGTTCTAAAGTCTAGCAAAGGGCCAGTTAATGCATGATGTGTGAGCCTCAGTTGGGCACGGTTCCCATACGATGGGGGAAGGACTAGCCTACAGCCGCACTCCTCAATACTGTAGTGCCAGTCACCGTGTGCGGCTGTTACATGTAATTAAAATTAAATAACATTTAAAAATTGATTCTTCATTTCACTAGCCGTGATTCAAGTATTCAGTAGCAGTGGTGACTAGTGGCTACTGTACTGGGCTGTGCAGATAGAGGATGTTTCTTTTTTCACAGAAAATTCTCCTGGGCAGTGGTGGTCTGGGAGGAGCGAGAAGGGCACTCTCACTGCACCTCCTTGGCCTGAGCTAAGGGTTGGCTGTGAAGCATAGGAAGTGTGCTAGGAAGGTAGTTGGGGGTGTTTGGAGCTGTGTAGACAGGAGGATACCTTGACTTAAGATGCAGAAATATTTCAAAGTAACAGAAACCTAAAATAACAGTTCGGTTGGATCTGAAAACCATAAAATAGAATTCGTGTATCTAAAATAAGGTTGTTTCGGGGCGCCTGGGTGGCACAGCGGTTGAGCGTCTGCCTTCGGCTCAGGGCGTGATCCCGGCGTTCTGGGATCGAGCCCCACATCAGGCTCTTCTGCTATGAGCCTGCTTCTTCCTCTCCCACTCCCCCTGCTTGTGTTCCCTCTCTCGCTGGCTGTCTCTATCTCTGTCGAATAAATAAATAAATCTTTTTAAAAAATAAATAAATAAATAAAAATAAGGTTGTTTCATGCAGTTTTAGAATTACTGTACAAATGTGTACGTAGGTCGTTTTCTGTACGTGTTCAGTCTGAACTGAAACACGAACCTGTCACGCCTCAGATCGTCTCTCCCTGTCCTAGCACATTGGCCACCTCCGACGTCAGCAGGCGCAAGTGGCTGATACCAGGAGCAGAGTATTCGATCTTTACCGGCCAGCCTTTGGACACCCAGGATAATAGAATGGATAACCACCTGGTGGAAACCTGTGCTTCCGGGTAAGGTGGCTGTGTCAAAGGTCATATTTAGGATTGGTTACGGTTTCATAGATTTCAGTTGCCTTTAGATGTTCAGGAGAGTATAAAGAGCCTTCTCTTTGTGGCTTCCATGTCTTACTTTTGAGGACCAGATTTTTATTTTACTTTGAAAAGCTAATGGGTTTAGGATACTTTATGATCAAAGGCTGTGCAGAGCGTCTCCCATGCTGTGTTCCTTCACAGTGGTGTGAACAGACTCTTGGTTAGGGTAAGGTGCCGATCCTCTCACCTTCTGGACAGCCCACACAACCATATTACTCCAGAGCACCATAAAAATATAATACTCCTGTATGTGCCAGGATGTGAAGAGGATTGGGAAGCATTGGTCTATTACATGCAGGTACAATTTTAGTTTATTTGCATTGTAAAGCATACGTACTCACTGTGGAGTGTATTGTTAGCTCTCATGTTAATCCCCCTGACAATACCAGTGACCTCTGTCTTAGCTCAGCCTGCTATATAAATGACCGTAGACTGGGCAGCTTAAACAAGAAACACTTTTTCCTGCTGTTCTGGAGGCTGAGAGTCTGAGATTGGGGTGCCCGCACAGTTGGGTTCTTGGTGAGGGCCCTCTTCCTGGTTACACGGTCTTTCCTTGGTGAATGTGTGCAGAGAGATCTTGTATCTCTTCTTTTTAGAAGGGCACTTATGCCATCACAGGGTCCCGCCCTCACGATCTCATCTAAATCTTATCACCTCCCCAAGGCCGATGTCTTAACACCATCTGCTGAGGATTGGGGCTTCAACAGACAAGTTTTCTTGGGGGACAGGAATATTCAGTTCCTAGCACTGCATGTCTTCCAATTATTATTTAAGGTACCATTCTCCTCCGGAAAAGGATTCTTCATCTGGAAGTTCACCAAGAAGCTTATTGATAAAAAAACAAAGAGAGACTTCAGATACACCAATCGTGAAAGCTTTAAAAGAACTTGATGAAGGAAAAGTATTTAAAAATTGGGGCACACAGACAGAGAAAGAGGACACCTCAAATAGTAAGCATTTTTCCCTTGTTTACTATAGATAATAGATACCTTCTCCTTCACCCCCATTATATCACCTTCCTTAAATCCCCTAGCTCATAATTTATCACAGTCATGGCATAACTTGCACCTTTTATACAAAGCAGACTGCATGTTACATTCTTTTTTTTTTTTTTTAAAGATTTTATTTATTTATTTGACAGAGATAGAGNGGGCTCGATCCCATAACACCGGGATCACGCCCTGAGCCGAAGGCAGACGCTTAACCGCTGTGCCACCCAGGCGCCCCTGCATGTTACATTCTGATTAGTAAAGTTTTATGCAACATTCTTAAAGATATTTGGAAAATTTCTACATCAGTTTGTCATTGGAAAGTTAGGATAGGCATTTGATATTCATAAAGTGAGATGTAATGTTTTTTACTCTCCCTTTCTTGGTTACTGAGCATCTCCCAGTAGGACAAGAAGTATCCTTTTCTTTTGTTTTTTTCTTTTTTTCAATTTTTTTAATGTTTTATTTTTAAGTCGTCTCTACACCCAACGTGTGGGGCTCAAACTCACAACCCCGAGATCAAGAGTCACATGCTCATCCAACTGAGCGAGGCGGGTGTCCCAAAAAGTATCTTTAACACCGTTTTTCTCACAAGGTCAACAGTACTTGCATCTCCTTGTACTCACTCCAGGGCTCACCTGATGGGGCCTGTGATGACATTGTTCACATCTTGGGCACTGCATCTCCAAAGCAGCATCTCCTAGTAAATAAATTAGTCACTTGCTCTCTAAAAATAATCTCTCTTGAAAAATCACCTTGAATGGCAGTTGTAAACAGGGAGCCAGAATGAATTCATTATGAACTCCCACATTTTTCCTCATCAAGCATTTTTTAATCCTTATAATGTGTATTTGCAAATAATCATTCTAACCTGGAGAGTGAGAATTGCTTGCTTGGCGTCCTCTTCTGTTAATAAAGGCAGCGAACCAAAGCTAGGTTAGTTTTGTTTGCTTACTTTTTAACAATTTGTCTGTTACAGAATTAGCGAATCCTCGGCAAACTGAAATGTCAGTCAGTGCAAGTCGGTCCCCAGAGAAATGTGCCCAGCAAAGACAGAAGAGATTTAACTCTGCTTCACAGAGATCGTCATCCTTACCACCTTCAACTCGTAAATCAAGTACTCCAAGTAAGAGTTAAACGTGTATGTCTACCAGGCTCAAAACATGGCATCCGAGCTGTGCACACATACCTGGTGTTTTCCGGTTTCCCTTATGTTCTCTAGCACCTACTAGAGTACTCTGAGCACAGGGTCCTTAAATAGGATGTTACTCAATGGTATCACCTGACTGCACAGATATACTATATATGAAGAAATATGCATGGTACATTCAAATGAGATATTTGTGTGTGTCCAGCAAATTTCTTTTTGCAACTCATACCGTTTCACAGTTTTTCAGAGCGTCGACAACTATCTAATTAAACATTAGTTCAAACAAATTAATTTAAGCTAGCCTGGAAAAGATGCTTCTTTTCATATAGTTACCTCCAGTTGCTTTAGTCAATTACAGTGATGGTTTTAAAGGTTAAGCATTGGATTTCTGTTTTCTCGATTTCCATTTTCAGAACAGCTAGGGATATTTGTGTGTCCCTGTGTGACAGTGCGCGCGCTGGTGTTTGTGTGTCCCTGTGTGACAGGAGTGCACGCTGGTGTTTGTGTGCCCCTGTGTGACAGGAGTGCACACTGGTGTTTGTGTGTCCCTGTGTGACAGGAGTGCACACTGGTGTTTGTGTGTCCCTGTGTGACAGGAGTGCACGCTGGTGTTTGTGTGTCCCTGTGTGATAGGAGTGCACACTGGTGTTTGTGTGTCCCTGTGTGACAGGAGTGCACACTGGTGTTTGGTGTCCCTGTGTGACAGGAGTGCATGCTGGTGTTTGGTGTCCCTGTGTGACAGGAGTGCACACTGGTGTTTGTGTGTCCCTGTGTGACAGGAGCATGCACTGATGTTTGGTGTCCCTGTGTGACAGGAGTGCATGCTGGTGTTTGGTGTCCCTGTGTGACAGTGCATACTGGTGTTTCTGTGTTCCTGTGTGACAGGAGTGCGCACGCTGGTGTTTGGTGTCCCTGTGTGATAGGAGTGCACGCTGGTGTTTGTGTGTCCCTGTGTGACAGGAGTGGGCGCTGGTGTTTGGTGTCCCTGTGTGACAGTGCGTGCTAGTGTTTGTGTGTCCCTGTGTGACAGGAGCGCGCGCTGATGTTTGGTGTCCCTGTGTGACAGGAGTGCACACGCTGGTGTTTGGTGTCCCTGTGTGACAGGAGTGTGCACTGGTATTTGTGTGTCTCTGTGTGACAGGTGTGCGCACTGGTGTTTGTGTGTCCCTGTGTGACAGGAACGCGCTCTCGTGTTTGTCCATGTGTGACAGGAGTGCGAGGTGGTCCACTGGTGTTTCCGTCTTATTTCCAGTCGACTTATAAAATCCTGAAAAACCAGTTTTGAGTCGAGTGCTGACACTGCAGTCTGATACACTAAAATGTTGACAGTGGTTCCCTCTAGGTGTTAGGATTATGAATTATTTTTATTTTGTATGCTCTTATTTATCTTTCAAAAAGTTTTATAATGAAATTGTATTCCATTAAAGTTAGAAAAAAGTACTGAAAAAGGAAGTATGTTCTGCCACTATAATATATGTATTATATAGAAGGAAAAGAATATTTCCTCTTCATTTTCTTCTGTAGCAAAAAGAGAGATTATGTTAACACCAGTGACTGTGGCTTATAGTCCAAAGCGATCCCCTAAAGAAAATTTGTCCCCAGGATTTAGTCATCTGCTGAGCAAAAATGAAAGCAGTCCAACTCGGTAAGTTCTCTAAAATAGTAGAATAAAATATTTTATTATTGATTTTTTTTTAAAGTGTCAGCTTTATGCCTGTAGCTATCACTAATTTTTCAGTTGCCAGTGGGAACCCTGTGGATTTAAATCTTTTAAATGAATGTCATATTAAAAATAAAAAAGTACTGTAATCCATGAAAACAGTTTCATGTAATTCATGAAAACTATGGAAATTGGCTATTACTGAATCAGAATCCCTTCCAGCTTTTGGATATAGAATCCCTTCCAGCTTCAGAATCCCTTCCAGCTTTTGGATATAGAATCCCTTCCAGCTTTTGGATATAGAATGCCTCAGAATCCCTTCCAGCTTTTGGATATAGAATGATAATTCTTTGTTTTCCTGAAAAGGTTTATGATACAGGGCAATTTTTGAGCCATTTATACAAGAAAGTGGGCTGTCCTGGTATGGCCCTGGCAATACACGTAAGTTTCCCTGGGTGTCTGAGACAGTTGTCCTCTCCCTGAAGTGTGGTCAGCAGTGTGTGCTCCTGTGGGGAGCCATGGACGCCTATGATGTAAGAACTGGTGACCTGGCTGCATCAGGCTCTTGAGAAATCCCTTAAGCACATTGAACCTCAGTTTCCTCTCCTATAAAACAGGGATAATAATACCTGCCCTCCATATATTTATAAGGTTTTTAAAAAGATTGAAGGAGGTAATGTATGGGTAAATGCTTTAAGTCTCTAATATATAAATATAATTTTGTGTTAGAAAATATAAATTAAATTTCAGTTTTAGAAAATTATATGGGGGCACCTGGGTGGCATAGCGGTTAAGCGTCTGCCTTCGGCTCAGGGCGTGATCCCGGCGTTATGGGATCGAGCCCCACATCGGGCTCCTCCTATGAGCCTGCTNCCTGCTTCTTCCTCTCCCACTCCCCCTGCTTGTGTTCCCTCTCTCGCTGGCTGTCTCTATCTCTGTCGAATAAATAAATAAAATCTTTAAAAAAAAAAAAAAAGAAAATTATATGACCAGCTTTCTTTTTTAAAAATATACGTGAATATGTGAGTTAACTGGATGCCAGCTCATCTTTCTAGTGGAGATAGGGAAAATCAGTTAACATTTTTTTCTCACAAGTAACTTGCTTCATTCAATAGATTTGATATACTTTTGGATGATTTAGATACTGTTCCTGTGTCTGCATTACAACGTACCAATCCAAGAAAACAACTCCAGTTTCTTCCTCTAGATGATTCAGAAGGTATCTTTTCCTAAAAAATTATTAGTTATGGTTTTAGTCCTTCATTTTGTGAATTTCTGGTATCTTTTCAAGGTCCTAATTAGTATAATATCCTGCACTTAAATAATTTTTCTGTGCAAGGGCCTCTGAGAATAAGCATTTGTGATGCTCATATTATGTGTCAGTGCTGTAATCCTCCTTGAAAAGTTGGGAAACTGAGGTACAGGCAATGTTAATGCTTACTTACCAGAGCCATACTGTTCAGTTTTTCTCTTTACTTTTACGTTCTGTAATTTCTGTGCAACTTAGGCATTGATGATTTTTTTCCCTTTTTTCTCATTTACCTTTTAAGTTTGGAATAAAGTTACAGGATAATACATGTGAGTCATTGGGCAGACCCCGTAAGATGCTAGCTCTGCACTGCTGCTGTGGGTTTCTGTCCACTAAATGTGTGTTTAGTGTTTTTTTTTTTTTTTTTTTTGCTTTAAGTTTACTTAAAGCTCTTTTAAGCTTACAGAAAGTTTATATACCTTCACTTGGGGAAGTTCTACAGATTGTCAAACCAAGAGCAAAACTTTTAGAATTCTGTGGAAAGAAAGCACTGAATAAATACGATTGACTCTTGCGTCTCTTTTCATTACGTTTTTTGGTGTGTGGTAGCCCTTTCCAGAAAGTGAAGTTAGATAACATATATAGTTATGTATATGATCGATCAGGAAAATTGATAAGAAATAAAAGAAATTTCTTTTCTCTCTGACAGAAAAAAAATATTCAGAAACAGCCACCGACATCCATGCTAATCATAGCTCTTCTCCCGAACTGTTGCCAAATGGAGTGAAGAAAGTGTCTGTGAGATCAGCCTGGGAGAAGAATAAATCAGTTAGCTATGAACAGTGTAAGCCCGCGTCAGTAGCACCACATGGTAATGATTTTGAGTACACAGCAAAAATTAGGACCCTAGCTGAAACGGAACGGTTTTTTGACGAACTTACAAAAGAAAAAGACCAGGTAAAAACAAACAAAAACTTAAAAAAAAAAATCTTTTTCTGAACTTCATGCCTATGTGTGAGGAATAGTCAGAAGGGAATTACGGAGTCAGAGCATGCCAGGAAGTTATTGTGGCTGGCCCACCAGAGCTGCGCTGGGAACGTGTTTGAGCGGAGCTGTCCTTGCTGAGCAGGACAGAGGGAACTTAGTGGAGGCAAGGCAGACGAGGAAGTACTAGGCCAAAGCCTGTCCTTTCCATTCTGTTACGTCCCTGCCATTCATCAGAATTCTTCTGTTTTTATTTGAATTTTTTTTGTGTGTTAACAGATTGAGGCAGCACTAAGTAGAATGCCTTCTACTGGAGGACGAATCACTTTGCAGACAAGATTAAACCAGGTGAAACGTCTTAGCTTGAGTCTGTGTTAGAGGCGTGCTGGCTGGTGCTCTATTAATACAAGATGATGTGTTAGGCCTCCTGAAGCAACTGGGCCAAACTTTTAGCCTTTTAGGAAGTGTTTGGTGATGATAGTATATTTTAGAACTGCATGCTGGCTTTCGGGAGTAAAAAGTGATTTTTCCTTTATACTTCATGAAAAAGATGTTCATGCCATGATGCAAATATGCCTTTGAACAGATTTTACATTAAATTAATCCTCTCACATTAAATGTTCCTTTCTGTGGTTTTTTCCCCCCCATCTCTAATTTATTTCTCAGCCCCTTTCCATTTAGTAAATATGTAAAACAGTTGTGCTTTGCAACCGGAATAGCTGTAGAGGTTAAAAAGAGAGGGATGGGGGCGCCCGAGGGGCTCAGTCAGTTGAGTGGCTGCCTTCAGCTCCGGCTGTGATCTCAGGGTGCTGGGATCTAGCCCTGTATCTGGGTCCTTGCTCAGCGGGGAGCCTGCTTCTCCCTCTCCCTCTGCTCCTTCCCTGGCTCTTGCTCGAGCTCTCTCTCAAATAAATAAATAAAATCTTAAAAAAGAGAGAGATGTGATTCCATTATTGAGCAGGAGATGGTGCAGCTGAAGCGGCTCCTGTGCAGTTCTTTTAGCTGCTTTCCAGAGAGAATTAAAATGCATGAAACCATGGGACATTTAAAATCTGCTTTTTTTGTAACATTTTAAGCATAACGACAAGGATAGGTCTCTTATATAACTGCATGTTTTGGCTTTTCAGTGCTTTAACTTCAGGAAAAATTCATTTTCAGATTGATGATACCAGAAGGAAAAAAAAAAAAGCCAGGAAAACAGCAGAGGTCTTTCCTTGGGCCTGTAGGCCTCACTTCTCCTTTAGTAAGACTTTAAGTCTCTTACTGTTTTTGTTGTTCCGAAAGTCTTTACTTAATAATTTATAAGACTCAACACATGAAACTCTCCTTCCTTATTGGGAAGGCAGAAGGAAAACTTGTGTTACTCGGATTCTAAATTTATCTGAAACACTTGTTTAATATATTTTTATATAATGATTGCAAGCTTTTAAAATAACTTAAAAGGGAGTAGATCCTGTTCATACATATCAAAGCTGTTTCGTCCAGTAAGGAGACCAGTAACAGCAAAAGGGACTGAAGATGCTTATGTATGATTCATAAGTGAAAAAAGTAAAATTGGGCAAAAGATGAAAAATATTCAGCCTCACCAATGAGTAAAAAACTTTTGAACACATTTGAACAAAAACATCATTTTTAAAAAAGATTGTATTCATTTGAGAGAGAGAGTGTGTGTGTGCGCGCGCGCGCGCACAAGTTGGGGGAGGGGCAGAGGAACGGAGAAGCAGGCTCCCAGAGGAGCAGGGAGCCCAATGTGGGGCTCGATCCCAGGGCCATGGGATCATGACCTGAGCGGAAGGCAGACGCTTAACCAGGCAGACGCTTAACCAGCTGAGCCACCCAGGTGCCCCAAAGCATCTTTTTTTTTTTTTAAGATTTATTTATTTATTTTAGAAAGCATGCATGCACTAGTCAGGGGAGGGGCCAGAGGGAGAGACTCTCAAGCAGATACTCCCCACTGAGCGCGGACACTGACCTGGGTCAGTCTCATGACCCATGAGATCATGACCTGAGCTGAAACCAAGAGCCAGACGCTCAACCAAATAAACCACCCAGGCGCCCCCAAAGCATCATTAAAAAAACAAAACACCGTACATAGGCAGGTATTTAAACACACACACACACAGAGAACAAAACAGTGCCCAGGATGTAGAAGGGGATATTCTCATACACGTCAGGTGGAGGTAGACGTTGTCACAAGCTCTAGGAAATACAGTGTGACCTCTAGCTGAAGCTTTAGAACTTTGCATTGCTTCGGACCTAGCATTTTTACTTCTGGGAATGATTCCCAAGGCAGTACTTACAGATGTGTGCAAAGAAATCTTTTGAAGACTATATATTGCAGGGGCGCCTGGGTGGCTCAGTCATTAGGCATCTGCCTTCAGCTCAGGGCATGATCCCAGGGTTCTGGGATCGAGCCCCACATTAGGCTCCTCTGCTATGAGCCTGCTTCTTCCTCTCCCACTCCCCCTGCTGTGTTCCCTCTCTCGCTGGCTGTCTCTCTCTGTGTCAAATAAATGAATAATAATCTTTAAAAAGGGGCGCCTGGGTAGCACAGTTGTTAAGCGTCTGCCTTCGGCTCAGGGCGTGATCCCAGCGTTCTGGGATCGAGCCCCGCATCAGGCTCCTCCGCTGGAAGCCTGCTTCTTCCTCTCCCACTCCCCCTGCTGTGTTCCCTCTCTCGCTGGCTGTCTCTATCTCCGTCAAATGAATAAATAAAATCTTAAAAAAAAATGATAGTGTAGAAAGGTATTTCGTAACAAAAGTTCAGTTGCAAAAATGTTTTGAAGTAGAGAATTTGATTCTGTTTTTGTTTTTCTTCTTAATGATGTGGATATCTACAGAAAAAACCCAGGAAAGAGGCACTGGTTATTTTTACTCTTCTGTCTTCTAAATATTTTATTGTGAACTTGTGATCCTTTTTTTAATTTTATTTTAAAATATTTTAAAGACTTTATGTATTTGATAGAGAGAGCATGAGCCAGGGGAGGGGCAGAGAGGGAGGAAGAAGCAGACTCCCTGCTGTGCAGGGAGCCCAACTTGGGCTCCATCCAGGGACCCCAGGATCATGACCTGAGCCGAAGGCAGATGCTTCACCCACTAAGCCACCTAGGCTCTCCTCATGTGATCCTTTTAGAATTAAAGTTGTTAAAGAGGAATTTTTAAGTTTTATTTGAGGATACCGTTGGAGTTAATACTGAATAAAGTATCTAAAATGATAAATTTATATTCCAGGCACTATTTATTTAACAATAGTACTGCTTATTTAAAAATAGCAGTTGTTACATTGATTCTTTGTGAAATCTCTTGTTTCTTGGAAAAGACTCCTCCAGCGTGTTCCCTCCTTTGTAACTTAGAAATTCTTGTCAGAGGACAGTTGTTTGACACACGCCTAAGTGGGATAAGGCACCGATCCGTGTCTTCCAGTGAAGTGTGTGAAGTACCTTTGGGCTCCTCTCGCTCTGTCCTCAGTCCAGCACAGTCTGAGAACCACCGGTCACGACGCTGTCAGTTCTGTAGCTCTCGCTGAGGTTTCCACACCCTCCAAGCAGCACAGGGCCTGAGGCTGTGTCAAGGGGCCGGAGGTGCAGTATTTGTTTTGAATGGTTGAAACACTGAATCAGTTGTTTAAAGAAATAATGTAAATAGGATGATTTGTGTAAAAAACACCACAACTCTGTAATTTGAATGTTTATACCCGCTCCTTTGCTAAGAAAAAGGGACTTGATGTAGAATTCTAACGAAACTTTTCCTGTTATTTTCCCTTAGGAAGCCTTGGAAGATCGTTTGGAAAGGATTAACCGAGAACTGGGCTCAGTTCGAATGACATTAAAGAAATTTCATGTTTTGCGCACCTCTGCAAATCTCTGAGATTTGTAGCCATTAAATTTTGAGACGTTTTTGTTTGCACTAACGTATAATTATGCACTCAGAAAAGGCAAACTATTTTGTACTGTTTATAAGCCTTCAAATAGTAGTTTTACAATCATGCTATTCTTTACACTTGCTGTTTTATACTTCAAATGGCCACATATTTTCAAGATATTTTTGTTATGCTCAGGAATCTCTTGTATATTTTACTATTTAAAAAGTGTTATTTTTAAATAGTATAAGTCTCCAGTTTATATCAATAGTAAGGAAATGTAAACAGGGAGGCAGCTTGTTTCTAAACAAATAGTGTTATCCTTTTACAGTTAACTTTGCACACTAATTTTATATACTTGTTCTACATTGTGAATATGATTTTTTTTAAATAAATGCTTAAGAATAGCTTCCATAATAATAGACTAATACATGCTGAATGCAAAAAAAGAAAAATGCAGCATACCTTGGATTTTAGTTGTGTTGAGATTTTTTTCCCTTAATGGTAAGGCAGTTCCTGTTAGGAACATGTCTTAGAGTGAATATTAGAATAGTAATAATGGATATATTGGAAATAATGGAATATCAGAAAGCTTTGGAAACTGTGAATAACTCATTTTGTTTCCCTTGAACTTTATTGTCTCCAAGGAAAGAAAAATGAAAGTTGTAATTCTCTAATGTTGTCATATATGTAGTACTTTTCAGAAAACGGTAAGCAGTTGGGGAGCTGTAGCTTTCTACCCAGCATTCTGAGTGGAACTGTGTCCCTCCTGTGGCCATAAGTTGGTGGATGAAGCTTTGATGAAAGACAGGCCACCCCCCAGTGAGGTTGTAAGAGCAGCCCTGGTTTCCTCCGTGTATGAGGCTTCAGCTGTCAGTCACCATGCAGATGTTTTTAACCCCGCTGCCCCCTTCCACCCCTGCCAAAAAATCCTCTTGCCATAGCAGGTGCTGTAAGAACGTAAGATTAGAGCATCCTCCCCTGCTTGTTCACTGATAGGGGATGTGTGCAGATGGACCATTGGGCCTCTCCTTTGGCCTTGCTGGAGGGCTCCTGCTCACGGCCTTGGCAGTGGGATGTGGGCAGGAGGCTGTGCTCTGATCAGCGGCACTAGCAGGTATATGTTCTTTTTTTTTTTTTTTAAAGATTTTATTTATTTATTCAACAGAGAGAGAGATAGCCATTGAGAGAGGGAACACAAGCAGGGGGAGTGGGAGAGGAAGAAGCAGGCTCACAGCAGAGGAGCCTGATGCGGGGCTCGATCCCATAACGCCGGGATCACACCCTGAGCCGAAGGCAGACGCTTAACCGCTATGCCACCCAGGAGCCCCGCAGGTATATGTTCTGACTGCTGGGCAAGTCCGGGTGGCTCCACGGCCCACTTTTCGGGTGGCTGGTCGGAATCCAGTGCCCACACATTCATGTACGTGTTCATAAATGGACTCATTCCAAACTTTCAAAATTGATTCCCACTGATAATGCTCAGGTTTTAAAGTTTGGCTTTCTGTTGAGCTTTTTCTTCCTATGTGACTCTTAGTAGCTCGTAGTTAAAATGAGCCAAGCCAACCATCACTCCACTTGGGTCTACGAATGCCTTTGAGCAGGGATCTCAAACTATCTTTGAGCACCCTTCACCAAAGCTTACCTGGCTGATCTCCAGCCCTGATGCCCCAGTGGTGCTCCCTTCTCAGCTTTGCGGGGTGGGGGTGGGGGTCCTCCATAGGGAGGGGCCATCTGACACCTGCCTCTCCTGTTCCTATCCATGAATTGAACCTTTGCTCCCAACTCCTGCCACCAGTTGAAGACCTTGGGCTAATCACAATTATTCATCAACAGAATAAGTGCCTTTATTCATAGTATTTTCTTCTAGCCTTTTTTTTTTTTTAAGTCAGCTAGTTATAGTAAGGCATAAGCTAGTTTTAATCAAGCTCCAGTACAGCTGTGTCAAGGCCTAGTAAAGGGATTGACTTTACTGATGGTATTCCCTTTGTGTTCCTATATGTGACATTAAAATCTAGCTTGAAAATTATTAGGATATTCATTGTTCCCTCCTTTTTCACGATGTCCACTACCTTCTCAAGAATAGGAAATTGCCATTTCAGAAGAGATAGTTTTATCTTGTGAAGGAGTTACCTTCTTAGTAGTCTCTATTGGCTTATTCCAAGAAAGATCTGAAACCCCATCAAAACCTCTTCTGTGCCTCTCAGAAAACAACGTGCTTTGATTCTTGAAACGTATCATAGATTGGAAGTATCAGTCACTTAAACATTTAAAAAACCTTGTTCTTCATAGCTGTGAAGAGGAGAACCAAGGAAGATCCTTTCAGCCATCTTTCCCATTTTTTGTGCTTAATTTACAAACACAGAACGTTCTACTTAAAAACAACTCAACCCCAAAGGTTTGCAATGTTAGAAAGTAGCCAGTGTCCCTGGGAGGTGAACTACTTGGTTCCCGGCTGGGGCTGAGCAGCTGGGGAGGAACACCTGAGTGCACCTTCCACTTCTGGGAAGTGCCTTGTGGAGGTGGCTAAGGGCAGAGCTGCTGGGCTGGGGAGGGAGAGCCAGGCGGACCTGGGTCACCAGGCTCAGGCCTGCCGGCTTCAGCTGCAAGAGATAAGATGAAGCGATAAGAGGCTTCCTTCCATTTTAAAGGAGATTATGTAAAGTACCTAGTGCTTAGTAACTTTTCAACAGAAGTACACGTTTCAGATTCAATCTGGGTTAATTAGGCGTTTGAAGTAGTGATTCAGTACTTTTTAAATAGGAAAGTAATTTAAGTCAGCAATTGACTTAAAAATTACCTTGGGTTGGTTGATGTTTCTGTTAGGTGGTCTTAAGGCGATCTCTCCACCTTTTTGCAAAAAAAGTGAGATTTCTTGGAGTTCAAATGCTCTTTTGGCGTGAGGTGTTTTTTTGTTTTGTCTTTTAAGTGTTAAAACTGGTAACCTGTTGAGGAGAAGTTCAGAAGCATCTAATATAGGTGATTTGGGGGTTATTTGATATAGGCTATTTTCCTTAAAAAAAAGAAAAAGTGTTGGCAGTGTAACCAAAACAATCACTTCTCTGAATGTTGCATCATTAGACCTCCACGGAGGTGGCCTGTCAGGTAGGACTGCAGGAAGGCCGGGCCTGCACTGGGCATCAGAAGAGCCGCATGAAGATGAGGATTGTTTTTAGAGTTTGACAAACAACCAAACACGTGTTCCCCTTATTCACTCCGAAAACCCAGGTGCTTTGCTGAATGCTATTTAAATTTGAATTCTGCACTTACTTATGTAGTAAAATTAGACATTTTGTGATTTTAATTTTTATTTCAAAAGCAGTTTTCATTGAATTTTAATGTGCCACGTGTGCTGCGAGTCTTTAAGAAGCTTTAAAAAATAAGTGCATACCTAGCGCCCTTTAAGAATCATACAGGTAAATTATGTTTACCCGTCATGAGAGTGTGTGGTCATGAGATGTACAGGTCTGATTAAACCAATTATATCACACACATTCTGCAGGAGATAATTTTTTGCCAAGAGTTCTGCGGCAGTTTGAAAATATATTAAACTACACCAGTATTCTTAGGACCTGTGTTACATAGCTTTCTCCTTCTGATTTATGTTTTATTTCGATAGATGCCTCTCAAATAGGAGGAATCAAGCCATAAATTTGCATTTGCTGGACATGATACACCATGTCATCGCCGTGACTACAGACTTCAAAGATAATTGTTTTAGTCACAATTGCACTGTAACAGTGACCAATATAATGTGAAACACTTGCTTCCTCCAGTGCTGCTGATGCTTAGGCAAAGACAAGTGCTTGCCGCAGTTGTTTTTAAATCTAGGCAAGTATCGGAGTCATGGAGTTGTAAGCTCTGAGAGCAGGGACCATCATGTCTTCATTCTTGCACACAGGCACTCAATAAATATTTGTGGATGTGAACTGCCTTGTGATAGTAGTGTATTTATTCCTACCAGGTAACTGTGGGATCTGCTTTTTGATGAGGTTAAGGCCTCCAACGTTTGAGTGCAATCATGGCAAGGTTACAATGGTATCATCCAGGGGCTCGGTTTGGGGTGGTAGACAGGCAAGAGCCTCACTCTGGAGATCCCTGTATGCTCCGAAAACCCTTCTTAGTGGGACTTAAGGCACCTCTTGCTGGAGGGAAGAATGTGAGGGTTTCCTATTTGTTGGGCCACCTTCACTGGTCTCAGAGTGATCGCCCTAAGATCACAAGACAGGTATTTTGAGAGTTGTGTACCTTCTCTGGTTCTGACAGTCACCACAGGGATGAGCAGCTCTGGTGGTTTTGCTCTCTCGGACTTTATTGGAACAGTCTGGGACTGCTTTAATTTTAGCCCTTGCCCTTCCAGGGGAAAACGCTTTCACGCACAGAAGGTGATACTTGGTGATAGGTAAGCTAGGTTTTAGTTGTGCCCCGTTTAATTCCATTACTTCAGATCTTGGCAAATAAGGCCATTCCTGCTCAATCTAAATACACAGTTCACCACCTGTTTTAAATTTCACCCAGCACCCCCTCGGTCGTCTTGTTCGCGACTGGAGAGTCCAGTCGGGAGGGAACATCAAGATGAAGCTACTTCTGATTCTTTTCCAGTTCCTTGTCGGGGACTAGGGCTTCACGCCTCCCTTCTGGCTGTTACTACTCCCGCTACTTCTGATGACCGAGGGGCATTTTCATCTTTTTAGCCCTTTTGGCCCAGAGCGAACGTACTCGGTAGCGGGGCAAGAACTCACTGGCAGCTGCAAACCCGGTACAAGTATCCGGCATCTAGGTTTGGGCCTCATGAAGTCCTATGCAGTTCATTTCCCTAGATTCGTCCTCTTACTGCTTAACTTCGTTTTTAAGAAAGCCACTTCAGAGTGACAATTGCCGCAAGCCTACTCGTCCCCTTCCGCAAGTGCACTTGGCTCCTCGAGTACAGTTACAAGGCTGGCGGGGTTCGGGGAGCCAGTAGCCCCCCCACCCCGAGCGAGGAAGCGAGCCCAGGCCGCGGTGGGGAGACAGCGAGTCGGCCCGAAGTTTGCCGGTGTCTTCCGGCGGAGCCCAGCCCTCGGGGCGGGCGGGGGCGGCCCCTCGCCGGGACTCGCCGCCGCTCCCCG